>NC_057346.1:71271251-71571787 GCF_016509475.1 Prionailurus bengalensis | reverse complement strand
ATATGTTGTATTGTGATATTCATTTGTATTAATGTATTTTATGATTTCTCTTTGGATTTTTGCCTTTGACCCATTGGTTGTTCAGTAGCATATTGTTTAATCGCCACATATTTGTGAATATTTCAGTTTTCTTCTGGTAATTGATTTCTAGTTTCATACCATTGTGTTCAGAAAAGATACTGATATGATTAGAATTATGGTTAGAATCTTCTTACATTTGTTAAGACTTATACTGTGGCCTAACATAGGACTCATCCTAGAGAATGTTCCATGTGCACTTGAGAAGAATGTGTATTCCATTGCTTCTGTTGCTTTCACATGGAATGTTCTGTATATATCTGTCAAATCCATTTGGTCCATGTTACTTAAGCCCTATGTTTCCTTACTGATTTTCTGTGTGGTTTATATACTCATTGATATAAGTGGGACATTAAAGGGATATTGGCCTATAGTGGGGTTTTTTTGTTTTGTTTTTTGTTTGTTTTATGTTATGTGTTTTGTTTTGTTTTTGTCTTGTTTTTGTTTTTTGTTTTTTGTAGTATCTTTGCCTGGCTTTGGTATCAGGGTCCTTCCTCTTCAATTTTCTGGAAAAATTTTGATAAAGATTGGTTTTTGTTTCCTTTAATTGTTTGGTCATATTCACCAGTGAAACAGTCAGATACAGGGTTTTTCTTTGGGGGAGATTTTTGATTACTGATTCAAATTCTTACTAGTTGTAGATATATTCAAATTTTCTATGTTTTCATGATTTAGTCTTAGTAGGCTTTGTATTTCTAGGAATTGTCCACTTCACCATTGGTTATTCAATTTGTTAGTGTATAATTATTCATAGTACTCCCTTATTGTCCTTTTTTATTTATCCAGAATTTGTAGTAATATCCCCACTTATGTTCCTACTTTAGGAATTTGAGGCTTGTTGTTGTTATAGTTGTTGTTGTAGTCCATCTACCTAAAACATTGTCGATTCTGTTGATGTTTTAGTAGAGCCAGTTTTGGTCTCATTTATTTTCTCTATTGTGTATATCCTCCATGTCACTTATCTCTGCTCTAACATGCATTCTTCTTCCTTCTGCTAACTTTGAGTTTACCTTGTTCTTCTTTTTCTGGTTTCTTACATTGTAAAGGTAGGTTGTTGATTTGAGGTCCTTCTTGATTTTTATTTTATTTACTTATTTATTTATTGGGGGGGGGGGTGAGTAGGGGAGGGACAGAGAGAGAAAGAAAGAGAATCCCAAGCAGGCTCCACACTGACAGCACAGAGCCTGACACAGGGCTCAAACCCACTAACTGTGAGATCATGACCTGAGCTGAAGTTGGACACTCAACCAACTGAGCCACCCAGATGCCCTCTTCCTGATTTTTAATATAAGCATTTAAGACTATAAATTTCCCCTTAACACCTCCTTAATACTACATACCCTAAGCTTCAGTATGTTGAGTTTTCAATTTTGTTCATGTGTAAGTATTTTCTAATTTTCCTTGTGATTTCTTTTTTAATTTATTGGTTGTTTAAAAATGTGTTTAATTTGTACACATTCTGAATTTTCCCAATTTTCTTGCTGTTACTGATTTCTAACTTCATCCTGTTTGAACTGAAGAAGATACTTTTTATTAGATCTATCTTTTAAAATCTATTGAGACTTAATTGGTGGCCTAACATACAGTCTATCCTGGAAAATGTTGCATGTACACTTGAGAAGAATGTCTATATTGTTGTTCTTGCATAGAATGTTCTGTAGATGTTTGTTAGATCAGGCTGGTTTATTATGTTGTTAAATTCTCTATTTTCTTATGTTTTGTCCGGTTTTCTATCCATTCTTCTCAGTGGGGAATTGAAGTCTCCAACAATTATCATGGAACTGTCTATTTCTACCATTAATTCTGTCAGGTTTTGCTTCTATATTTTGCAAGTCTAATATTATGTGTATAAATAATTATTATATCTTCTTGCTGCACTAAGCCTTTTATTACCATATAATGTCTTTCTTTGTCTGATAACTTTTTAACTTTAAAGTCTATTTTATCTGATAATAGCGTGCCCACCCCTGCTCCCTCTTGATTAGTATTTGCATGGAATATCTTTTTCTGTCCTTTCACTTTTAATACATTTGTGTCTTTGGTCTAAAGTGAGTCTCCTGGGGGCACCTGGGTGGCTCAGTCAGGTAAGCCTCTGACTTTGGCTCAGGTCATGATCTCACAGTTCATGAGTTCGATCCCAACATTGGACTCTGTGCTGACAGTTCAGAGCCTAGAGACTGCTTTGGATTCTGTGTCTCACTCTCTTTCTGCCCCTCCCTGACTCATGCACTGTCTCTCTCTCTCTCTCTCTCTCTCTCTCTCTCTCTCTTTCTCAAAAATAAATAAACACTTAAAGAATTTTAATATTTTAAAAAATTTAAATTAAAAAAAATTAAGTGAGTCCTATAGCTAGCATATCGATTAATCATATGTTTTTATCCATTCTGCTAATCTCAGCTTTTCATTGGAGAATTCAGTTCATTTACATTTAATATATAAGTATGATAAGAACAGACTTACATCTGTCATTTTGCTATTTGTTTTCTATATGCCTTAATAGCTTTTCTTTCCCTCATTTCCTGCATTACTGTCTTCTTTTGTGTGTAGTTGATTTTTGTTATGTATATTTAAATACCTTTCTCATTTTCTTTTTTTTATTCTGTAGCTATTTTCTCTGTGATTACTGTAGGAATTATATTTAATATCCTAAAGTTGTAATACCCTAATTTGAATTCATACCAGTTAAACCAATAACACACCAAAACTCAGTTCCTTTACATTTCCACCCCACCTCTTGCAGTTGTTGCTGTCACAAAATTTTATCTTTATACACTGAGCATCCCAAAATATGAACCAATAATTCTTTTAAATGCATTATTCTCTTAAATTATATAGAAAATAAAATAGGGAATTACAAACCAAATTTATTAGCTTTTAGACTAATCATTTTTAATTTATTAATCTCACAATATATAGCAAACAAAAAGTCCATTACAAACCACTATTATAATAAAACTAGCTTTTAGAATTGCTCATGTATTTATCTTCATTGAGATCTTATCTCTCCTTGTACTTTCTAGACTGTCTGTTGTCCTTGTATTTCACCTTGTTGGAAATCCTTGACCTTTTCTTATCAGGCAGATCTAGTGGTAACAGATTCCCTCAGCTTTTGTGTATCTAGGAATGTCTTAATATAAACCTTATTTTTTAACAAGAGTTTTTCCAGAAATAGGATTTTTTTTAAATTTTTTTTAATGTTTATTTTTGAAGGAGAGAGAGACAGAGTGTGAGTGGGGGAGGGGCAGAGAGCGAGGGAGACACAATCTGAAGCAGGCTCCAGGCTCTGAGCTGTCAGCACAGAGCCCAACTCGGGGCTCGAACTCACAAACCACGAGATCATGACCTGAGCCGAAGTCAGACTCTTAACCGACTGAGCCACCCAGGTGCCCCAGATGTAGGATTCTTGATTGACAATTGTTTTCTTTTATTATTTTTTGTATATTGCCCCACTGCCTTCTGATAGGAAATATGCTATCTTATCCAGGACTCCTTGTTTACAGTAATTTGCTTCCCTCTTGTTACTTTCTAGATTCTTCCTGGTCTTTGGCTTTTTAAAGTTTGATTATGATGTGTTAGGTGTAGGTTTTTTTGAGTTCACCTTGCTTGGATTTGCCAAATTTCTTAGCTATTTATATTTATGTCTTTCATCAGATTTAGGTGGCTTTGGCTATTATTTCTTCCAATATTCTCTCTGCCCTTTTTTCTCTTTCTTCTTCTGGGATTCCCAAAATGTATATGTTGGTCCATTTGATGGTTTCCAACAGGTCCTTTAGACTCTGTTTCTCAGATTAATAATTTCCATTGTCTTATTTTCAACTTCACTGATTTTGTTTTCTTCTGTCTGATCAAATCTTTTTATCACACTAGCAAATTTTTCATTTCAATTATTATACTTCTCAGTTCCAGAATCACTTTTTTTGTTTGTTTCTTTTTAGGTTTTCTCTTTATTGGTATTTCCATTTTGCTTACACATCATTTTCTTATCTTTTCCCACATATTCCTTTCATGTTTTTTGAGCATATTTAAGATAGTGGTTTTAAATCTTTGACTACTATATCTGCCATTCAAATATTTTTCTTGGAGAATTTCTATTTATTTAATCTTTTTCCTTGAAATGGACCATACTTTTCTGTTTCTTTGTATGTCTCCTGGGGTTTTTTTTTGTTCTTTTGTAACATTGGAATTTGAATCTAATGTTTTGATAACTCTGAAAAATCAGATTCTCCTCCTTCCTTAGGGTTTGCTGGGGTTCTTTAAACAATATTTGTTTTGGTCGTTACTGTTCTTATAGGCTATTGCTATGCTGTGGATCAATCTGAGGTGTAAACATAAGGTCTTCTAAGAGCCTTTTCCTTTACGTACATGGTCACCTTCTAATTTCCCCTATAAATGCAGTTGTTTTTGAATGTCCTGGTGTTTGATAAGTTTTTTTCCCCATGAGAAAGAGAAAAATGAATGAGGAAGAAAATGGGTTCTGGCCCTTTAAGTCCCCTAGTAGTCACTTTTGGCAAAGGGGAGGGGCTTACAACAATGGAAGGAGGTGCAACAACAAAGCCCCAGACCTCCTCCTTATCTGAACCTCTGTGATTCTTTCATGAGGCACAGTCATGGCAAAGACCAAGTTCATGACATGGGAAGGGCTCAGAAATCCAGGCCGCAATTCTTATGAGGAGTGTGTCCCTGGATAATTGGCCTCCAAGTACATGAATAGAAATTGTGTTTCTATTTCCAGGCAAATATCCTTGTAGCTGCTGTGCGATCAATCAACTTTCAGATATTAGATCTTGTATTGACTTCTCTAATACTGAGTCAGCTTTTGGCATCAAGGACCCAGAAGACCATAAAAGTCCTTTGGAAGCCCCTCAGCCCTAGGCCAGTTGTCCTCAGCACCCCATTAAGCAGTAGTTAAACACATGTAAGCAATCAATGCCAAACTTCTCTTCAGTACCAATAAGCACCATCCACGGAAATTTCCAGTTAAAATGAAAATGTGAAAAATAGGCTCCCCAAGGAGTCGTGGGATGACTAGGCTCCCCAAGGGATGAGTAGAGATCGTGGGCTAGAGTGGTTTCTCCCTTTCATTGCTTTACCTGTGGCATACCTAGGAATTACTTGTTTTTGTTTGTTTGTTTTGTTTTTTGCCTTACAACTTCAGGAGTTTTCACTGGCCAAAATACTGCCATGAAATCCTTTCTGTTTTTGTCTTTTGTTTTGTTTTGTTTTGTTTTGTTTTGTTTTGTAGGAATAGGGATACCAGGTTCCTGAAGGAGATGAGGCAGAATAGGGAGAGGTTGTTGAGACAATTTATTCCTACTTCTGCCATGTATGTTTAGCATTAAATGTTTAGATTAGCCCTCTTCCATTTTATTTTTATTCTCTGAAGTCCTACTAGGTGTGGGGTAAAAGTAGATCATATCTAGTCAGTAGATCAAGTATAGATCATATTAGTAAAGTCGTTCTACTGATTTAGCCTCTTTATATGTTTAGAAAGTAGTAACATATAGCTAAAATGGCTGTGAGGCTCATTCCAGCCTTACATTTTAACTTATTAAAATGGGGAGAGGGATGAAGGAGGTGGATATAGAAGAATAGGGGTGCCTGGGCGGCTCAGTCAGTTAAGCGTCCAACTCCTGATTTCAGCTCATGTCATGATCTCATGGGTCATGAGTTCTAGCGCTGCATCAGGCTCAACACTCACAGGGAGGAGCCTTCTTGGGATTACCTCTCTCCCTCTCTCTCTCTCTCTGCCCCTACCCAGTGCTCGCTCGCTCTCTCGCTCTCTCTCTCTCAAAATAAATAAATAGACTTTTAAAAAATTTTAGAACAAATAACAAATAAGGACGTTGTGTGATGGCAATGAGATTTACTTGGAGTTTAGTTGAAAGACACTGATGATTATTATTTTATTTTATTTTTGCAGAGAAGTCTAGCCTAATTTCCTAATAAGTTCTTCCAGAAAAACCAGTTGGTTTTTTAATGTTTATTTATTTTGAGGGAGAGAGAGAGAGGGAGAGAGAATTCCAAGCATGCTCCACACTGTCAGCACAGAGTCGACTCCGGGCTTGATCTCACGAACCATGACATCATGACCTGAGCTGAAATCAAGAGTTGGACACTTAACCAAGTGAGCCACACAGGCACCCCCAGAAGAGCCAAGTGTTAAAGAAGCCATCTTTCAGTCAAATATTAATGGGACTTGTTTTCTTGTGAGTCTTGTTTTCTCCCTATGTTCGTGAGAAATTATATTCCTTCACATTGCTTCATCCATTCTTCCAGTAGGCATTCTTATTCACATCTGTGACAGTCCCTGGTCAGTTTTAGAAATAAAAGCTCCGGTAGGTATTTTAAATAGAATGGAGTTTCACACAGGGAACTAAAGTATTAAAAATTATGTTTGTGGGGCGCCTGAGTGGCTCGGTTGAGTGTCCTACTTCGGTTCAGGTCATGATCTCACGGATCATGAGTTCAAGCCCCGTGTCCGACTCTGTGCTGACAGCTCAGAGCCGGGAGCCTGCTTCAGATTCTGTGTCTCCCTCTCTCTCTGCTCCTCTCCTGCTCACATTCTGTCTCTCTGTCTCAAAAATAAATAAACCTTTTTTTAAAAATTTAAATAATGTTTGTATTTCTGCCTTCCAATTGCACATAAGACATCTACCTGGGCAAAATTTGCCTTTAGACCGCAGCTTTAAAAAAGTGTGGGAACAGTTATGACTTAGTTTTCCAAATAACTAGGAGGGTTGAAGGGATCCTGAGTGTGCTGATACCATTTCTATCTTAACATCCAAGTGCTTTGAATATTTCCAGTGTGCCAAAGCTAAGACTTAAACCAAAGAATGAATGTCTAATAATGGAACTTCATCTATCAGTAAGAGAAATTATTTTTTCTCTTAGCATTGGGAGAGCTCTTCAGGTATTAACACATAAATGATTTCTACAAATTTTACATTTGGCCTGCAGGTACTTTATGGTTATGATTATCCAGTAGAAGGCAAAGCCCTCATTTAACCTTTCATTTCTTACTGCCTAGGAATGCAGTATATTCTCCTGTATAATTTTACCTCTGAGATTATGAATTAGGCTGTCCCATCTCAGACCCTCAGTCTCCTTCATTCTGATAAAACACACTCATAAGTGCACATACTGGAATGTACAAAGGGCCCAAATGAGTGCTGGCTGCCTCACTCAGTGCGGGAAGAGCATTGTGGGGTGGGCACCCAGGGCTAGGGCCACAGCTGCCCAAGAACTGGCAGGAGGCCATGACACATTGACCTGCTGTTACCCCTCAGGATGAATCCTGAAGCATGTTTGTTTCATAGCTAGCTGAAAGGGACTCTTAAAATTTTTGTTATTGAATCTTTATTTTTAATTCATTTTTCTTTTTCTTCAGTTCCAGTTATTTTACCAGAATAGAGTCAAGTCAGGCACTCTGAGTTGATTTTCCAGAGTATGCAGCGTCTTCTTTCAATATGTGACTTCAAGTTGCCTTTTATTTCACAATGGTTCTCTTCAATGATTATTTTGTAGCATTCAGTCTGTTCTGTTCAGTAGCTTTGGTTTTCTTCTCAGGAATTTACGCGCAAATGCACACACGCACACGCACACACACACACAGACACTTTGCTGAGGTTCTGTGTCACTTTCTCCGAAATCCTTTTTCATTTCTTTCATACTTTTAATTTAAAAATTTCCTCCTTTCTATCTTCTGTTTCTCTTTATGCAATGCCCATGGTATTTATTAGTTAATATATTGCTTCTAGTTTAGTTTCCATTTCTATGATGTTGTTTCTTTTATTTCTAACACTTTCCTTGGTTTTCTAAGCTCCATTTCAAATCTTCATGTTTTCTTTTCTCTGCTAATTTTTGATTCCAATTTATTTTTATTCCAATTTAAGCTGTTCTTTTATAACTGCTATTATTTTCTTAATTTCCTTTAGCTTGTTTATTTAAAATATTAGAATACAGTTTTCATTCACTTTATCCTGTCTTTCTGGTATGTTTGCTTGAAAGAATGTTATTCTGCTTCTAATTTTCCTTTTTTCTGATAATAGTTTTTTTTAAGATTTTGTTTTTAAGTAATCTCTACCCCCAATGTGGGGCTTGCACTCAGCCCTGAGATCAAGAGGGTGCACACTCTACCAACTGAGCCAGTCAGGTACCCCTTTTTTATTTGTCCTGGTTCCCACTGATAATTTTGATGAGTTTGACTGCTTTTCTTTCCTATTGCTCATATTTCAGTGAGACCAGTTATTTGTACTAGAAGGGAGCCAGTGTAATTTTCCTGGCTTCAAGATTCTAGAGCTCCCTCTTCTGGCACTTATTTGAATTGTTTAAAAATACTGTGCTTTGTGAGCTGTGCTGTCCCCTTTACTCGTTTCTTTGCCCCTATTGTTCCTGCTCAATATGGGGATTCTGTCCGAGAAGTGATAGGGTCCAAAATCAAGATCACCCCAGTACTCTCTGACTTAATGAGGTCCCCTTGCACTCACTTACAAACTGTAGTCTACACAGCTCCTCCTTTTGGTTTGGACTGATGTTCTCTGGGGGACTATATCTGAAATGCATATAGAGACAAAAGATTTCTAGTAATATCCAAATCATACATAATGAAAAGAAATTCACCCAATAGAAAATGTTCAAAGGTTACAAACAGCCAATATATAGAGAAGAAAACCTGAATGTCAACTAAATATACGAAAAGGTGCTTTATCTCACTAGTTATTAGAAATGCTAATTAAAACATGAAAATGGGGACTTTCAACTGATTCAGCACTAAGGACATTTACAAGTTAATATAATAACTACCAAAAAAAAAAGAATCAAATTGTGGCTCCTGTTAGAGAACAACCATCACCTCATAGGTATTCTGAGAAAAGAAAGAGAAAAAAACGTGATAAAAGAATATTACGCCCCTAGTTCTTACTCTGTGATCTCTGGGTATTTGCTTACACTTCCCACATCCTAGAATATTCTCTATCTACTTCTTTATCTAACCAGTTCCTACTCATCTCTCAGGTCTTACCCTAATTGTCATCTTTCAGGAAAACATCTGATTCCCCTTTAGCCTAAGATAAATGTTCCTGTTGTGTCTGTCCTTGGTATTTTATACTTTCTCTGCCATAGCATTTTCCAGTCATTGCTGTGATACTGTTTTATGTGCACCTTGGCTAGGTTATAGTGCTGAGTTATTCAATCAAACTTTAATTGACGTATTACTGTAAAGGTAGTTTATAGATGGGGTTAGCATCTACAGTCAGTTGACCTTATGTGAAGATTGTCTCCCACAGTCATGGTGGGTCTGTTCCAAGTAGTTGAAAGGCCTTAAGAGCAGAAACAAACCTTTCCTGTGGCATAAGAAATTCCATCTGTGAAATGCATTGTCACCTCCTGCTTGAGAGATTCCAGCCTTTCTCTGCTAACTGCCTACCCTAGGAAATTTGAACTTGACTAGCCAGCCCCACATATTCATATGCCAATTCTTTGCACTAAATTCCTCGATTTCTCTCTCAAAATATATGTATATGTATATACACATAAATACATATTTACATATGTACATATACAGACATACACACATTTTCAGATATATATCTCTTCTGCTTCTATTTCTCTGGTGGAACACTGCCTGATAAAATTATTCTACCAGATTATATAATGATCCGTTTTCTTTCACATGAAACTGTAAGCACCATTAGAGCAGGAATGGTGTCTGTTTTGTTTGCCTTAGTATATCTAGGGCCTAGAATATAGTATATGCTCAAAAAACTATTGAATTAATGAATTTCCTCCTGAGATTGAGGCCCAATATAAAAATCCTCAAACAGCTGTAGGGAAACATCCTCAGTGCACTTTTTGATTAGAGAAGGAAGGGGCTAAGAGACTTCTAGATGCATTTAGGAAATACTGATGAATGCCAAATAATAATAATTCACTACTTGGATAGACCCTTTTGGTAAGTCACTGGAGTATTTATCCAATTTTCAAAGTTGTAGCAAACATTGAAAGAAAGAAAGATGATTCTAGAAGGCAGTCATTTCTGTACTAAAAAAGAAGGTGCAGCCAAACACTACTAGTATAATTCACTGGCAATAAACTTTGAGATTTAAAGGAAATTTAACTACTAATATAGCTAGTAGCCCATAATCATATACTCTGAGAGTTTTATTCCATTTTTAATTCAAAGGAAACAAGAAAATAGACTTTCATATGATTCATCACAAGAGATACAAGAATAACTTAATATGATAGCAGCAAAAATGGATCAGAATCTTGGCTTCTATTAAAGAACAGACATTCCCTTGTCCATACTCCCACAAAAGAAAGCTAGAAAGAAAACCTGATGATACGAGAGAATGACATCAAAACTTTTTTAAAACACTAAAGATTGACATTTAAATTAAAAAAAAAAACTTTTGACTGCATCCTAAACCTTTGTCTTCAAAAAAACAAAACAAAACAAAACACACAAAAACAAAAAAAGTCTGAAGGCTTATGACACTAGCATCATCCATGCATTGATAAAGACATGCAATCGCTTCTCGGCCTTTTGGCTAAGATCAAGTGAAGACATGCATTCCCAGGCCCTACCCTATGCCAACTGAATCTGAATCTCCAGTGTTCAGACCTGAGCATTGAATAGTTACTATCCTCCTCAGACGATTCTGATGCACTCTGACTTTAAACTGTCAGTCTTCACAATAGATCTTCCCTTTCCTTCACCTCACTGATCAAGATCAGCTTCTTTCTGGAAGCATTCTGTAATTCATTTTATATTAACAAAATTTCTGTGCCTCCTTTTATCTCCTAACTTCTTATTTATTATGACATTTAATCAATGCATTACAGAATCATGAAATTGAATTGGTAGAATAATTGAGAAGGAATATTTTAGTTTTCTCCATACCGTATCTTTAGATCTTGCTTTGTTATATTAGTGTAAGTATTCTCTTACACAGAACAGACATAGTAATATTCATGTGCAAATCTGTATGTAGCCCACATCCCTGGCATGAAAGATCCAAGGACACATATTTTTGGAGAGTGTCACAGCTCACTTGGATCGAATCATGACTAAGTATTTTCCTACCAATAAACTCGACACCTAATTCTTGACTCAAAGCTTGACACAGATTTTAATGAACAGTAAAAAGGTAAGAACAACGATCTAGGTTCAATCCCATCTGTAACGCTGAAGTGATTTTAGAAAAGTTTTTCCATCTTCCTAGATTGACTCATCGGTGAAGATACAGTATCTCCTATGCAAAAATAGTAAAAAGAATAACTAATAATAAATGGATGTTGTGCTAAATGGAAGGCAAAAGGTAAAACAAAATAAATTGCTTCTCATTCATTAAAGAAATGTTGATGATCATGCAACACAACAGATTTTAGCCACAATGGGGACCTGCCATAACATTACACCTGCACACTTATGGTTCTAGTAAAAACATATTCAGAGTTAGACCCCAGGAAAAACAAGAAAATACGGATATCCATGATTAAAAAATCAATAATACCGGGGCGCCTGAGTGGCTCAGTCCGTTAAGCGGCCGACTTCGGCTCAGGTCACGATCTCGCGGTCCGTGAGTTCGAGCCCCGCGTCAGGCTCTGTGCTGACAGCCCAGAGCCTGGAGCCCGTTTCAGATTCTGTGTCTCCCTCTCTCTGACCCTCCCCCGTTCATGCTCTGTCTCTCTCTGTCTCAAAAATAAATAAACATTTAAAAAAAATTTTAAAAATCAATAATACCATTATATTATGAACTAAGAATTGGGAAATAGAAGCATATATTCCTTTTCTACATTCCCTGTACCTTTAAATTTCTTACTTTGAGTTTAGGCCTTATAATATACTTTCAAAATGCAGCTAAAGAGTACAGATTCATTATGAAATATCAGAATTACTTCCCAAGTTTTTTTTCAAAACAGTATTATTTACCTGAGGGGCACTAGTAAGCATCTGAAGTGTGTTTGTCCTCCCTGGATGATCATGTTGGTGCACAACAGCTGTCACAGACGGAGCCACCGATTCCAGTGAGTTTAAGGACAAGCAGCCAGGGCTTCCATCTGGAACAGTAAAACTCTTGAAGAAAATGTAAACCATGTGACCAAGTTTGATTCCACCATAAGAATCTGAAGAACCATAAATACAAGAATAAAACAGCTTTAATTTCCCACAATAATGCTAAGTGTTCCCACAGCCAACATGATTACTTACCTCATTTTTCAATTGGCCTCAGAAATAAAATACATTAGCATAAACTACACACATTAATAGAGGGAACCGTGTTAGTTATGACCCCCGCAGTCGTTTACTTTACTTGACATTACAGGATTCTCACACTAGTCTACTGGTGTATTACTCGGACTAAGGATAAAATCATTCTGATTTTCTAAACACATATCAGCTAGGAGTTAGGTTAGGTGACCAGGGTACAGATAGGTGGTGGGAAAAGGGAGCAATAAAGAATGAAATTTCTCCCATATTATCTGTGACTCAGATGGAAATCGATAATTAGGAACTTAACTTTATCAAGACAAGCATCTCAGTATATAGATTTGATGTTTTCATGTTACAGTGTGCTTCATGATAGGGAAGTTTTTTTGTTTAAAAATGTGATTAACAATGACTTTGAAGCAATTTTCATGAAATAAAACAGAAAACATACTAACTATACTCCCAAACATATGTCAACCAAACATAAGGAAGATAAGCCACTGTCCTCAATGAGCTTATACTAAATCCTAAGAGATTCGATTTACAGTGCATCCAAGGCTCCTGCTTTGTCTTCTGAGATCCCAGAGCATGCATTCATTTGGTAGAAAAGTCCATGCTGAAGTCCTCCATGACACATATTTTGCCTGACATTAAGGGTAGAGAGCTGAAGGATGCTGTCTTTGCCCTCTAACAGTCTGGGCTTATGTCACTAATGTGGTTCATACCATCATGTTATGGCTGCTTATAATTGTGTCTTAAGCACCCGGGCCTTATTTACATTTGTTCACTGGCTAGCACAGTATTCAATTTTAATTGGAGCAAAAAGTTGAAAAGGTAATTTCTTAACCAAAATATAGTCAGGGGAATAAAGAGAAAAGCGAGATCAGATGAAAGAGAATCAGAATTGTTGAATTAAATGATTTCCTGACTGCCTGTCATGTGTCAAACATCCTCCCAGGGAATTTATATGTGTTCCTTTGTTTAATCCTCACCCCAATCTTGTGAGGCAGGAAGGAATCTAACCTTACTAAGCCTTACAGAGGTTGATGCCTTTCTCCCTGTCAACCCATCCTCCCCTCTGCAGCCAGGTGACCCAGTCTGGTCACTCACTGGCTCGACAGCCTTCCATGCTCTCCATTGCCCTTGGAATAATGTCCAAAACCCTCAAATGACTTTAAGGAGCTACAGGACCTGGTGCATTCCCATGTCTCTAGCCTCATTTCTTGCCAGTCTTTCTCCTGCTCTCTCATTTTTGTTGTAATAAGTTTCCTTTGTTCCTTGAGCACACACCATGCTCTTTTTCATACCCTGGCCTTCCCATAGGCTGTTCTTTCCACCTAGAATGCTTTTTCTTCCTCTATTCTCAAAAAAAATGTTGAATGGATGAATGAATGAAGTGATATTAGAGTGTAGTATCTTGCTCAGGGAAAAGATTAGGAGTAGGGAAGGGATTAGGGAATTAATCACAAAACAATGATAATAGATGAGTTGTTTGAGGTTTAAGCCAATCACAAGATGTAGCACAAACCCAGATCTTGATTTCGTCTCTTCCTCATTTCTTGCTCTTCCTTAAAGCCTCAGCATTAGTGCCACTTTCTCTAGGAAGCTTTTTAACCCCAAAGGTGCTTAAATCCTCTTATTATCTGCCCTGTAGCTCCATGCACGTCCTTTCTATAATGCTTGTCACACCTGACTGAAGCACCTTGAGAGCAAAACCTGATCCCTTTCTTGGTTTCTTCTCCATCCCCAGCACATAGCATTGTAACCAGCACACTCTGTAAATGTTTATATAACATTCCCAATAAAACAAAGCAAGAATCCTTGGGAAATTAGCTGATTCCAGGGCAGGTGAAGGAAAAATACAAGATGGGTCTGGAACATATTTATTGTAGTGCCAGAAAGTAAGGAAGCACTCAAGTATCCAAACTGTGGGGTGGACATAGTGACCATCACCTAACAAACAGAGTAGAGAAAGGGAAAAATAAAAACTTTAGTAACAGGAGAAACCTGACAGACACTGCCTTCATCAATCAAGATTAACATTGCTAGTAATACATCTTGACATCATGAACTCCCTGACTGGATCAATGAGATAGGCACCTCTCATCTGGGATATTCTTTCCCAAGATCCATAACCTGTAACCTTGAGAAAGCATCAGATAACCTAAATCGGGGGCAGTTTAAGAAATATATGATCACGGCATTCAAAAATGTCAAAGTCATGAAAAAGCAAGGAAAGACTAAGAATCCATTAAAAGAATCAGAGGAGACCATGGTGATGCAATAACTAAAAGCAATATGGGAGTAATGTCAACAATATGGTGGCCTAAGCCATTTTTCCTCTTTATCCTCCTTTTTAATCAATGAATTAGTCATCCATATATGAACAGATTTGCCTTGATTGGTCTTTTGGGTCTGAGAACCTTACTCCAAGGGGCCTGGGAGGAATCTCACCCACCAGTGCACTTGGTAAGAGACAGACAAGCCTCCATAACAGGCTGCAGAACAGGTAGAGCCAGCGAAAGTGCCTAGACCCCCTTAGCTGCCCTCAGTCAAAAACCAGGTAAGTGCTGACAGGACAGTCACTCACACCTGAGTGACAACTTATAGAAATCCAGACTATGTGCAGGAGACTCAAGCATACCGTTGGAAAAAGAAGAAAAGAAAAAATATGAATTTGGTTGCAATGGAGGCAGTAAGAGACAATTTCCTGTCACTTTTCCTCTTCCCTAAGGAAACACTGAACAAAGTTGATTTATCTGGCAATGGTGACCTGCCCACAGGGAAAAGGAAAGTGCCAAGTGAGTCCCTGGCTGCCCCAGCTGGGCAGAATGTGGCTGGAAAAACCCATTTTGTCTCCGTCAGCACTGGGAGTACTAAAATGAGAGCTCTAAGACTTAGGGAGGAGAGTTATTGGGAAAGAGGCAGATACGAAGTTCAAACCACCTCGAAGGGATTGTGCTCAACAAGAAGTCCATCCACTAGCCTCTGGGAGTACCACCACCAAGGATCTCCCCGATAGGCTACTAGGCACCCCTCAATGCACTACCGCTAAATTCACACCTCTGGGCACTCTGATGCAGGCGCCCTGTTAATGCTTTCAGGTGTGCTTGCCACAGCTCTCTAGAGACAAAAAGCACCCTCAGAAAATAGTGGTTGGCAGGCAGGGAAGAAACACAAACTTGAGCAATAGCACCACCTTCTGGACAACAAAAGAAGTTTCCAGTAACCAGCCTGGTGAATTTTAAGAACCAGAGAAAACATAAGAAGCTTAAAAATTCTGCCAGACTACTGGTGGGAATGCAAACTGGTGCTGCTACTCTGGAGAACAGTATGGAGGTTCCTCAAAAAATTAAAAATAGAGCTACCCTGTAACCCAGCAATATGTCTATACAATGGATTTACAATGGAATATTACTCAGCAATCAGAAAGAATGAAATCTTGCCTTTTGCAATGTGGATGGAACTAGAATGTATTATGCCGAGCAGAGTAAGTCAGTCAAAGAAAGGCAAATACCATATGACTTCACTCATATGTAGAATTTAAGAAACACAACACAGGAACATAGGGGAAGGGAAGGAAAAATAATAACAGAGAGGGAGGCAAACCATAAGAGACTCTTAAATACAGAGAGTAAACTGAGGGTTGCTGGAGGGGTGTTGGGTGGAGAGATGGGCTAAATGGGTGATGGACGTTAAGGAAAGTACCTGTTGGGATGGGTGCTGGGTGTTATATGTAAGTGATGAATTACTAAATTCTACTCCTGAAATCATTATTACACTGTATGTTAACTAACTTGGATTTAAATAAAATTTTAAAAATAAACAAATAAACATTTTAAAAATTCTGCTGTAGAACAGAGCAAAAAGAGTGCAGCAGGTTCAGCTTCACAAGCACAGAGGAAAAACCCAGATAATACCAATGCCATAGAATGTAATACCCCATCTGCTGAAGGCATTGAGCACAGAATTAAGCAGATCTCCTTTACTTCAAATAAGGAATATGAAAAAATCAAGGAAATATGTCAACACAAAAAGAAAATGACAAGTCTCTGGCAACTGAGCTCAAAGGCATGGGATATTGTGATATAATTGATAAGGAACCTAAATAGCAGTTGTGAAGATTCAGTGAGTTGTAGGAAAACTGAGAAAGGCAAGTCAATAACATCAGGAATAAAATGAACAAAATGAGTTATTTTCCAAAAAGATTGAAATCATAGAAAAGCACCAAACAGAAATTCTGGAGCTGAAGAAGTCAATGAATGAGATGAAGAATGCAATAGAGAGCCTCTGTAGCAGGGCAGACCAGATGGTAGAACAAATATGTGCCTTGGAGGATAGGAATTTTGAAATAACACAGTGAAAAAAAATGAAATAACAGAGATTTTAAAAGGGAAGGAAAACCTATATGTAGAACTATGGGAATCCATCAAAAGACAAATATCAGAATAACCGAGGTTCCAGAGGGAGATAGATGGGGGAAGAGAATTTATTGAAAGAAAGAACAGACAGTTTCCCAAATGTGGGGAAAGGCTTGAGTCCAGAAAGCTAATAAATCACCCTATTATCATAATGAAAAAATACCTCCTCCAAGACACATTATACTGAAACTGTCAAAAATCAAAGAAAGAATCCTAAATGCAGCTGGGGGCTGGAGGAAGGGGGAGGGTGGGCAGGGAACAATGTAACTTACAAAGAAACCCCCATTAGGCAATCAGTGGATTTCTCAGCAGAAACTCTATAGGCAGAGAGAGTGGAATGACATATTCAAAGTGTAGAAGGATAAAATTTGCCAGTCAAGAATATATTATCTGACAAAGTTATTCTTCAGATATGAAGGAGAAATAAAGGCTTTCCAAGACAAACAAAAGCTGAGGGAGTTCATCACCAGTGCATTGCAAGAAATGCTGAAAGGAGTTCTCAAAGCTGAAATGAGAAGATAGTAATCAACATGAAAACACAGGAAAGTACACAGCACACTAATATAGATAAAAATGTATTTTAACCACTCAACTGTAGTATAAAGTTTAAAGGAAAACAGTAGTAAAAATAACTATAGTGCTATAAATTTTTAATGAATAAACAACATAAAAAGAGGTAAATTGTGGCATCAGTAATATAAAAGGGAAAAAGTAAAGGTTGGGCCCTTTATAGGTGACCAAAGAATAGTTGCCATCAGCCTAAAATGAACTGTGTTATCTATATAAGGTGTGTTACATAAGCCCCATGGTAAACACAAAGCAAAAACCTAGAGCAGATTCACAAAAGACAAAGAAGGGGGAAACAGACCATACCAACATGGAAAATAACCACTTTACAAAGGTGGGCAGAAACAGAGAGAAAAAGCAACAATGGAAATTAAAAAAAAAACCCAGAAACTAATTAATTATATGGTAGTCCTTAATATCAATAATTACTCTAAATGTATATGGATTAAATTCAGCAACCAAAGGCACAGAGTAGATGATGGATTAAAAAAACAACAACTATTGGCTGCCTACAAGAGACTTGCTTGGACCTTAAGGACACATATAGAATCAAAGTCAAGGGATGGAAAAAGGTATTCCATGCAAATGAAAACCAAAAGGAAGAAGTGTTAGCTATACTGATATCACACAAAATAGACCTTAAGTCAAAAATGGTAACAAGCAACAAGGAAGGTCATTATATAATGATAAACAGATCAGTCCATTAAGAAGATAAAACAATCATAAAAATATATACACCTAAAATCAGAGCATATAAATATACTAAGCAAATACTAATAGATATGAAAGGAGAAATAGACAATACAACAATAGTAGAGGACTTCAATACCCCAGCTTCAACAGTGGATAGATCATCCAAGCAGATCATCAACAAGGAAGAGATAGACTTGAACAAACATTAGACCAAATGGACCTAACAGACATCTATAGAACATTCCATCTAACAGCAGCAGAATACAGGGCTCATAATTAAACCCCTGCATATATGGTCAGCTAATATTTGATAAGGGAGCCAAGAACATCCAATGGGGAAAAGATAGTCTCTTGAACAGAAGGTGTTGAGAAAACTGGGTAACCACATGCAGAAAAATGATATTGGACCCCTCTCTTACACTACTAACAAACATTAACTCCAAATGGAAAAAAGACTTAAACATAAGACCTGGTCATAAAACTCCTAGGAAAAAACAGGGAAGAAGCTCCTCCACGTTAGTCTTGGCAAGGTATGTCACCAAAGCACAAACAACAAAAACAAAAATCAACAAATAGGATTGCATCAAATTAAAAACCTTCTATACTGTAAAAAAACAATTAACAACAACAAAAAGGCCCTACAGAATGAGAGACAATGTTTACAAGTCATGTATCAGATAAGGGGTTAATGTACCAGGGTGCCAGGGTGGCTCATTTGGGTGAGCGTCCGACTTCAGCTCAGGTCATAATCTTGCAGTTTGTGAGTTCAAGCCCCACATTGGGCTCACTACTGTCACCACAGAGCCTGCTCTGCATCCTCTGTCCCCCTCTTTCTGTCCTTCCCCTGCTTGCACTCTCTCAAAAAAATAAATTAAAAAAATAAAATAAATGCACAAAGAACTCAGACAATGCAATAACAACAAAAAATGCAATTAAAAAATGGACAGAGAATTAAATAGACACTTTTCAAAAAAAAGACATTCACATGGCCAACGTGTATATGAGAAGGTGCTCGACATCACTAATCATAAGGGAAATAAATGCATTAAGACCACAATCATCTTTCACCACACACCTGTAAGAATAGTTATCATAAAGAAGACAAGAGGTAACACGTGTTGGTGAAGATGTGGAGAAAAGGGAGCCCTTGTGTACTGTCAGTGGAAATGTAAACTGGTCCAGCCACTGTGGAATACAGCCTGAAGGTCCTTCAAAAAGTTAAAAATAGCATTACCATATAATCTAGCATTCTGGGTATACAGCCAAAAGAAATGAAAACCTGTTATCAAAGAGATATATGCATTTCCATGTTTATTGTGGTGCTGTTTACAATAGCCAAGATATGGACACAACCTAGGTTCCTATCAATGAGATGAATGGATAAAGAAACTGCAGTATATATATACTGCAGAATACTATGCACCTGTGAGAAAAAAGGAAATTCTGCAGTTTTTGATAACATGGAATGATCTTGAAGATGTTGTGCTAAGAGAGATAAGTCACACAGAGAAAGACAAATCCTGTATGATATCCTTTTCATGTGGAATATAAAATAAAATAAAATAAAATAAAATAAAATAAAATAAAATAAAATAAAATAAAATAAAATAAAATAAAATAAAAAAGTAGAATGGTGGTTGCCAAAGGCTGGGGAATAGAGGAATGGGAGAGACATTGATTAAGGGTACATGCTTGAGACTAGTAGATAAATAAGTCCTGGAGACCTAATACACAGCACAGAGGTTACAAACAACAAAATAGTATTATCAACATTAAACTTACCAAGAGACTAAATCTTAATTGTTCTCACCACTAGAAAGAATGATAATAATATAATAGGATAGAAGTGTTAGCTAACAGTGCAATGGCAATCATATTGCAACATAAATGGATCAAACCAATGGGCTGTACACCTTAAACTTATACTGTATTATGTGTCATTTATATCTCAATTTTTAAGTAAATGAATGAATAAATGGATGAATGCAACCTGGTATCCCAGAACAGAAAAAAAGGATATTAGTGGAAAAACTAGTAAAGTTTGGGTAAATGCTATAGTTTAATTTTATTATATCAATATTTTATTAATTTAATTTAAAAATATTTTAATGTTTTTATTTATTTTTGAGAGAGAGAGAGCACAAGCAGGAGAGGGCAGAGAGAGAGGGAGACATAGAATCAGAAGCAGGCTCCAGACTCTGAGCTGTCAGCACAGAGCCCACTGTGGGACTTGAACTCGTGAACTGCGAGATCATGACATGAGCCGAAGTCAGACTCCTCTTCATAACCAACTGAGCCACCCAGGCACCCCTATTTCTTAACTTTAATAAATGGATAGTGGTTTTGAAGCATGTTAATGTCAGAACAAGCTGGGATAGGGTAGATAGGAACTCTGTGTACTATCTCTGTAACTCTTGTAAAACTAAATTTATTTCAAGATAAAAAGTTAAAAAACAAAAATCCAGACTTGGCAGCAGTGCCCATTTAGGGGGAGTCTAGTGGGAGGAGCAAAGAGGCTTGCCTGATTTGGGGTTCATGAAATCTTGGCTTTCTAGCAGTGCATATATAATGCTAATGTCTTATGCGTGGAATTTTCGATTTTGTGAAAGGATTTCAGATCCTTAAACTCATCTAACCTTCTCCATCAAGAGGAAGGATAGACAAGGAAGGTTCTTACTATGTAGGGGACTGAAATGAGCTTCTCCCAGAATTTTAAGATAAAATGAGTAATCTCACATTTAATGCTTGGGATTCAGCATCTGTAGGGACCAAGGTGTGGACTCTGATGGAAACTGATCTGGAAGAAGACTCTGACATCATTAATTAACACACCACGGAAAGAATCTGACAGAACTGGTAGCCAAGTCCAGAAAATGAATACCAAAACACTATGAATTTGTCAGCATGTTTGCAGGAGGATTCAGGAGAAAGGAGGCCCTTAGCTGTTTGCAAGCCCAAATGGTAGGTACAGAGGAATTATCTCTCAGCCCTGCCGGGCTCTTGAACCCTCATACCTATGGGGACTCCTAGCAAAAACTGATGCACTCTTCTCGGGGATTGTATTACAGAGCACTCATTGCTTAAAGGCAGCAAATCCCACTTGCCTCTTGAAGACAATAAGCTCTATAGTGAAAAGACCAGAGGGTGACTCCTTGATATCCATTTCCCCTTCTCTTGGTAATCGCCCTAAGTAGGAAAACCCACTTTTCTATTTAATATATAATATCCTCTAACAAAGTATCAGGTTACATAATTTTTCTTTATTTTTTTATTGAAGTAAAATTAACATACAATGTTATATTAGTTTCAGATGTACATCATAATGATTTGACTTGGGTACATAATTTTATTTCATCCAACATGTACTGAATATCTACCGGTACATGCCAGGCGCAAGCTAGGTGCCAGTGACAATACAACCACCAGGATCACACATAGTCCAATGTGGAAATAGCACATCATACAGATTTAATCTGATACAAGTGTGGATAGTGTTTTATTTGAGATATGAACAAGTGCTTTAAGATACAGAAGAGAGAGGGATTCCTTCTTTTGGAGGGAGAAGTGGAAAGAGTTGAAGGCTCATTCAATCTGAGCCTTAAAATCTAAGAGAGAAGATGAAGAAGGAAATTTTGGGGAAAGTTTCCATATGTGAAATGGCACAGAAATAAAAACAGAGTGGGCCTGCCTTAGTTGTAACTCACAGTTCCAGGAAATGGGAAGCCAGTGATGTCTTGTTCCCAATTTTAGGGGAGCTTTTCTGCTCTGAGATTCAATCTTAGGGTGCTCCTAAAACACCTCTGAGTTCTATTCACATACCCTCCTCTTGGATTCCCCCAGTGTGCACATAGGCTGCTAATTTAGGATTTTACTGTTTCCAGTAGTACACTGTGCCCAGAAACGTTTCTTTTGCTGGCCTAGTGCGTGGGGCCCAGTCCACCCCTGGGTGCTCACACACCATCCTGGTTTTTTCTGTCCTTTGGCCTTGACCAGGACAGCCCAGTCCATCCTGTTTTTTGGGGTTCCATCAGAGGAGTGGCTACAGTCCAATACTCTTTTCTCCCAGAAGTATCTTCCTTGTGTACTCCAGCTGATACGGTCTCATGAACATGAACTCAAACACACTGGGTAAGGGAAGAGTGATATTGCTGTGGTATCTGAGCTGCAGATACTGTGAGTGGCCACGTGCACATATTTATCTCCGCTGCTGGGCTATATACAACTTGGAAAAGAAACATGGGATTCACTTTGTTTATGGTGAAAATAAATCTCAATTGAATAAATAAATTTAAGGATGGATAAATAAATAAGATAACCCTGTGAACATCCTTCTAGATAGAAATGTTAAGTAACATGAAAAAGTTCCCTGGTAGATGATTCTCTTCAGTCAAGGGTTCTGGATCCCAGGAAGGCACCCGTGAAAGCTGCTATCAGGCACCTTGATCTTAGGTTCTCCCTTACCCTGGCTGAGGAATACCTGATCTCAGAGCTAGACTTTGAAAAAGTAATGGGGCACCTGGGTGGCTCATTCAGTTAAGCGCTGGCCTTCAGTCATGTCATAACCTCATAGTTTGTGGGTTTGAGCCCTGCATGGGACTCTGTGCTAACGGCTCAGAGCCTGGAGCCTGCTTCAGATTCTGTGTCTCCCTCTCTCTCTGCCCCTCCCCCACTTTCTCTCTGTCTCTCTGTGTCTCTCTCTCTCTTTCCCTTTCTCTCTCTCTCTCTCTCTCTCTCTCTCTCTCTCTCAAAAATAAATAACACATTAAAAAAAAGAGTAAGAACTTCTCTCTTAAACTGAATGGGAGCAAGACTATATGGAATACTTTGAGAGACTAGGACAGAGCAAGTGTCTGGGAGAGGGAGTGAGAAGAGGGAAGGAAGAAGTTTGTAGGAAGACAGGGAAGAGGGAACCTCTCCATCACCTGTCCTGGGGCCCTTCCTAACTGAAAATTCCACCCTGGAGCCTGCAACATTTTCTGCAGGGTTCTTGGCTGTGCTTCCCTGACCAAGAATGGTTAGTTACAAGAAAGACTTGAAGCCTGTGTCTCTGAAGTCAATGGTTGCTATGGCTGCTGCAACCACAAGTTCATATGGGCAGCTGCCATATGGGCAGCTCATTTCTGCTCCTGAGTCCCATTAGAGCCTGACTCTGGATAAGAGGCTATTTACAGCAAATGATTCACTTAGAACCAAGCAATGGCAGCTTCTGCCATTGTCTGACAGACCAGCCCCAGGGCAGCCCAAAATCACAGGGATTATTTAATCTGTACAATCCATTAGGGCTGTCAATAGGGAGGGGACAGTAAATATTGTGGAAAGCAGTTAAGGGATGTGGCTTGACTTCATCTTCCGCATCAGCCCTAGGACAGGGAGGAGTCACCTGGGGGACAGTGATAGAAGATAAGGAGGGAGGGGCAAGGCAATGCAGATCTGGGTGGCCCACATGCCTGCCCCTCAGGAGCTTCTAATAGGCTGACTCTCAACCTTGAACCTCATTGGAATCTCCTGGGACTTTACAAAATCCTGATACTCAGGCTCCATCACCTCCACCAGACTCTGATTAAATTGGTCTGGCTTGTGGCCTGGGTTTTAGGGTTAGGAAGCTTTCTCTTCCTCCAGGAGGAGGCTGAAAGAGAATGGAAAGATTTTATCATTTCATAGTGGAGAGCTGGAAGGACGTCTACAGGGCACAGCTTCTCGGGTGAAGCAATGGGCCAAGAAGGAAAGGTCACCTGCCTGGATTAAGATTATTACAAATAGAGGACCATAACTTTTATCTCACAAGTTTCCAGACCAATTGATTTTCTCATTTACCATCCTTCTTCCACTTATAGTCATGTGGCCTTAGGCAAGTCTCATTTTCCTCACCTGTAAAATGGGTGTTCTCACCTTTTCTCCTTATTTCCTGTTATCACCATGAAGATCAGAGTTCATGAAGATGTTGTAAGTCTAGGGGAGGAGGGTAAAGAAATAGCAGAGATGTGTCTTAAGGTTTGGGACCTGAGAGGAGGTTGTCTAAATGACAGTGGTAGGGTAGAAGTTAATAAAAAACAGATTTTCAAAAATCCTCCATGCTCTATTTTCTTGCCCAAGGGTCTACTGTGCAGTTTGGTCAGAGTGTCATGAGGTCCCGGGTCTGGCTACCTCTCCCTAGATGGGGTCAAATCCTGCCTCATTTGTTCCCTAAGGAACCAGTGGTCAGGAATCTTCTACTGCTTTTACCTCTGCCCCAGAGGCCACCTAGTCCAGAGCTGGTAGGTACATCTCTGGTTAATGGTCAATAATCATTACTGGATGGATGAGTGCATGGAATTAGAAACACATATGGAATCATGACTAAAAGGAAGGAGAGTTATAGGAATAATAATGAGAAAGAATGTGGAAGTAAAAACTCGATTTTTGCCTTGGAGGAGAGATGAATATTTGTGGGGTTTTTTTGTTGTTTTGTTTTTGTTTTTGTTTTTGAGCAAGAGCATAAGCAGGGGAAGGCAGAGAGAGGGGGACAGAGTATCCAAGTGGTTTCTGTGCTGACAGCAGCAAGCCTGATGTGGGGCTTGAACTCAGAAACTGCAAGATCATCATCTGAGCCTAAATTGGATGCTCAACCCACAGAGCCACCCAGGTACCCCAGAGAGGAGCATTTTTATGTCTCTGGGGGAGGAGCAAGAAAGTGTGCTGTCAGAGAAAAGTGGAGTAATTAAAAATGCAAATCCCTTGAGCCCTTTGAAATGAAAAATCCCATTGAAGAGATAAAACATTTGACTCCTAAGAATTCTGGTTCCTAGTTAGCTTCCTCTTTTTTTCTATCAGTTTTTGAACTTCTGTACTATATAGCAAATATCTCTTTATCCATGTATGTGTAAACGGTGAGCTCAATGAGCAGAGGGAAATAGATCTTAACCATTATTGTATCCCATTGCTGAATACAAAATAAAGGCTCCATAATTAATGTATAAATTTATCTGTTGATTTTCTTTCTAGGTGACGTGGATACCCGGGAAACGCATGCTCGTTCAAAAAGTGGGTAAGACAGAGCAAGGAATAAAAGAGGGAATGATGCAGGTAGAGGAGCGTGTCGATGCCAAAAGAAAAATTACCAGTTTCGTGATTTGAAGAGAAAGAGAAGGAACAAACACAATCTGTTTTTCTTTTCTCCCTCATCGTCCTTATCTACATACTGGCATATTTAATAGTGCTATAATCAAATCATCTACATAATTGGATATTTTGTTTTTTCAAAATGCTATTTTGAACAGCTCCTTACCTATCTGATATTCTTCATAGTTATTTTTTTCTGTTAACTGCAGAATATTCCATCCAGTTAATGTACTATGACTTACCTGTTTGTACTTTTTCTGTTGTTGGACATTTAGGTGAATGCATCTCTGCTATTATAGAAAATGCCACAATGAAGAGCCTCACATCTAGGGATTGCCCTCCTCATCAATCAGCTCCTTCACCTAAATTACAATGAATGAAAATTACTGGGTCAAAGGGTGTGAACAGTTTTATGGTTCTTAATATATACCCTCAAGTTCCTGTTATATATCAGCTGTCAGAAAGGGATGAGCACATCAATTTATTGCACACTCTGCCAGTATTACTGTTACATCTTCTTTGCCAAGTTAATAGATGGAAAAATATGTCTTCTTGTTTGAGTTTTGTTATGGCCTGAATATTTTCCCACTTGCTCACTATCAGCATTTCATTCTGTTCAGGTCATTTGCCATTAAGGGGGCATTTATGATACTTATATATGTTAGAATAAACTTTTATATTTTATACATAATAATCCCTTTCCCTAACACTCAACACAAATATTTTTCCTGCCGTTT
The DNA here is from genome assembly GCF_016509475.1 of Prionailurus bengalensis. Classification (NCBI taxonomy): domain Eukaryota; kingdom Metazoa; phylum Chordata; class Mammalia; order Carnivora; family Felidae; genus Prionailurus; species Prionailurus bengalensis. The sequence goes on along the minus strand of NC_057346.1, from coordinate 71,545,982 downwards.
TTAATTTCACTGTGATTAATTGGTTCTTGTACAAAAGTTATGTATTGACCTTTCCCTTTATGAGTTCTTTCGAAAATTCACGTTTAGACACTATATCTAAATGAACATATAAAAAAACTTTCAATGTTACTTTGTAAAACATATGACCATTAAGTTATTTAATACATTTGTAATTTTTAAATATACATTTTGAATATAACTTGATGTTTCCCCAAACTGGTAATCAAGTGGCAGTTTAGAGTCTATATGTGAGAGACTTGGGGAGCAATCTTGTTCAGAGGGAGGACAGGCTTCTTGTTCTGAAGCTGTCTTGCAGCATTACAGCAAGTATATTGTTTTTCAAGTTATTATTCAAGTATAACTAACATATAGTGTTATATTAGTTTCAGTTATGCAATATGATTCAACAATTCTATACATTTCTCAGTGCTCATGAAGATAAATGTACTCTTTAATCCCTTTTATCTATTTCAACAACCCCCCCAACTCCCTCCCCCTCTGATAGCCCCTAGTTTGTTCTCTATATTTATTTAAGAGTCTGGTTTTTTTTTATGTTGCTGTTGTTTGTGTGTTTCTTTCTTTCTTTCTTTGTTCGTTTGTTTTGTTTCTTAAATTCCACACGTGAGCGAAATCCTGTGACATTTGTCTTACTCAGACTGACTTATTTCACTTAGGATTATACCCTCCAAATCTATCCATGTTGTTGCAAATGGCAAAATTTCATGGTTTTTATGGCTGAATAATAATCCACTGTGTATATATACCTCATCTTCTTTATCCATTCATCTATCGGTGGACACTTGGGTTGCTTCCCTATCTTGGCTATTGTAAATAATGCTTCAGTAAATACAGAGCTGCATGTATCTTTTCGAATTAGTGTTTTCATATCCTTTGGGTAAACACCCAGTAGTGGAATTACTGGATTATATGGTATTTCTATTTTTAATTTTTTTAGAAACTTCCATACAGTTTTCCACAATGGCTACATCATTTTGCATTCCCCCCCAATAGTGGGAAAGTTTCTTTTTCTCCCTGTTATTTCTTGTGTTTTTTATTTTAGCCATTCTGACAGGTGTAAAGTGGTATCTCATTATGGTTTCAATTTGCATTTCCCAATGATCAGTGATGTTGAGCATCTTTTTCATGTGTCTGTTGGCCATCTGGATGTCTTTGGAAAATTTTCTGTTTATGTCCTCTGCCCAATTTTAATTGGATTATTTGTGGTTTTGGTGTTGAGTGGTAGAAGTTCTTTTTATATGTTTGATATTACCACCTTGTCAGATATATCGTTTGTAAACATCTTCTCCCTTTGGGTTGTCATTTTGTTTTCTTGATGGTTTCCTTTACTGTGCAAAAGCTTTTTATTTTGATGTAGTCCCAATAGTTTAATTTTGCTTGTGTTTCCCTTGCAGAGAGACATATCTAGAAAAATGTTTCCATGGCCAGTATCAAAGAAATTACTACTGCGGCACCTGGGTGGCTCAGTAGATTAAGCATCTGACTCTTGGTTTCAGCTCAGGTCATGATCTCCCAGTTTGTGAGTTCGAGGCCCGCATCGGGCTCTGTGCTGACAGAGCTTGAGATTCTCTGTCTCCCTCTCTCTTTGCCCCTCCCCAACTCACACATGCACTCTCTCTCACTCTCTCTCTCTCTCTCTCAAAAATAAACATTTTTTTTAGAAAGGAAATTTTTTTATTATTTATTCTTTTTTAATTTACATTCAAGTTAGTTAGCATATAGTATAATAATGATTTCAGGAGTAGAATCCAGTGATTCATCCCCTACACATAACACCCAGTGCTCATCCCAACAAGTGTCCTCCTTAATGCCCCTTGCCCATTTAGCCCATCCACCAACCCACAACGCCTCCAACGACCCTCAGTTTGTTTTCTGTATGTAAGAGTCTCTTATGTTTTGTCCTCCCTTCCTGTTTTTATATTATTTTTGCTTCCCTTCCCTTATGTTCATCTGTTTTGTATCTTAAATTCCACAAATGAGTGAAGTCATATGATATTTGTCTTTCTCTGATTAATTTTGCTGAGCATAATACACTCTAGTTCCATCCACATTATTGCAAATGGCAAGATTTCATTCTTCTTGATTGCTGAGTAATACTCCATTGTGTGTGTGTGTGTGTATATATATATATATATGTATATATATATATATATATATACCACATCTTCTTTATCCATTCATCTGTTGGTAGACATTTAGGCTCTTTCCATACTTTGGCTATTGTCAATAGCACTGCTATAAACATTAGGGTGCATGTGCCCCTTCAAAACAGTACACCCACATCCTTTGGATAGATACCTAGTAGTACAATTGTTGGGTCGAAGGGTATTTCTATTTTTAATTTTTTGAGGAACCTCCATACTGTTTACCGGAGTGGCTGCACCAGTTTGCATTCCCACTAGCAGTGCAAGAGAGTTCCTCTTTCTCCGCATCCTCACCAACATCTGTCATTGCTTGAGTTGTTAATTTTAGCCATTCTGACAGGTGTGAGGTGGTATCTCACTGTGGTTTTGATTTGTATTTCCCTGATGATGAGTGATGTGGAGCGTTTTTTCATGTGTCCATTAGCCATCTGAGTGTCTTCTTTGGAAAATGTCTATTCATGTCTTTTTCCCATTTCTTCACTGGACTATTTGTTTTTTGGGTGTTGACTTTGGTAAGTTCTTTATAGATTTTGGATACTAACCCTTTATCTGATATGTCATTTGCAAATATCTTCTCACATTCTGTAGGTTGCCTTTTAGTTTTGCTGATTGTTTCCTTCACTGTGTAGAAGTTTTTTTTATCTCAGTGAGGTCCCAATAGTTCATTTTTGCGTTTCCCTTGCCTCCAGAGACATGTTGAGTAAGAAGTTGCGGCAGCCGAGGTCAAAGAGGTTTTTGCCTGCTTTCTCCTCTAAGATTTCTATGGCTTCCTGTCTTACATTTCAGTCTTTCATCCATTTTGAGTTGACTTTTGTATATGGTGTAAGAAGGTGATCCAGGTTCATTCTTGTGCATGTTTCTGTCCAGTTTTCCCAGCACCACTTGCTAAAGAGACTGTCTTCATTCCATTGGATATTCTTTCCTGCTTTGCCAAAGATTAGTTGGCCATATGTTTGTGGGTCAATTTCTGAGTTCTCTATTCTGTTCCATTGATCTAAGTGTCTGCTTTTGTGTCAGTACCATACTGTCTTGATGATTACAGCTTTGTAATACAGCTTGAAGTCTGGAATTGTGATGCCTCCAGCTTTGGTTTTCTTTTTCAGGATTGCTTTGGTTATTCGGGATCTTTTCTGGCTCCATACAAATTTTAGGATTGTTTGTTCTAGCTCTGTGAAGAATGCTGGTGTTATTTTGATAGAGATTGTATTGAATCTGTAGATTGCTTTGCTTAGTATCAACATTTTAACAATATTTGTTCTTCCAATCCATGAGCATGGAATATTTTTCCATTTTTTGTGTCTTCTTTGATTTCTTTCATACACTTTCTATAGTTTTCAATGTATAGATTTTTCACCTCTTTGGTTAGGTTTATTCCTAGGTATTTTATGGTTTTTGGTGCAGTTGTAAATGGGATCAATTCCTTGATTTCTCTTTCTGTTGCTTTGTTATTGGTGTATAGAAATGCAACCGATTTCTGTGCATTGATTTTATATCCTACGACTTTGCTGAATTCCTGGATCAGTTTTAGCAGGTTTTTGGTGGAATCTTTTGGGTTTTCCATGTAGAGTATCATGTTGTCTGTGAAGAGTGAAAGTTTGACTTCCTCCTTGCCAATTTGGATGCCTTTTATTTCTTTGTGTTGTCTGATTGATGATGTTGGGACTTCCACTGTCATGTTGGATAACAGTGGCAAGAGTGGACATCCCTGATGTGTTTCTGACCTTGGGGAGAAAGCTCTCAGTTTTTCCCCATTGAGGATGATATTAGTGGTGGGTCTTTCATATATGGCTTTTATGATCTTGAGGTATGATTCTTCTATCCCTACTTTCTATCCCCCTTCTATCCCATCCTTTCTTTTTATCAAGAAAGGATGCTGTATTTTGCCAAATGCTTTCTCTGCATCTATTGAGAGGATCATGTGGTTCTTGTCCTTTCTTTAATTAATGTGGTGTATCACATTGATTGATTTGCATATATTGAACCAGCCCTGCATCCCAGGTATAAATCTCACTTGCCATGGTGAATAATTCTTTAATGTATTGTTGGATCTGGTTCACTGGTATCTTGTTGAGGATTTTTGCATCCCTGTTCATCAGGGAAATTGATCTATAATTCTCCTTTTTAGTGGGGTCTTTGTCTGGTTTTGGAATCAAGGTAATGCTGGCCTCATAGAATGAGTTTGGATGTTTTCCATATGTTTTTTTTTTTTAGAACAGCTTCAAAAGAATAGGTGCTAACTCTTCTTAAATATTTGATAAAATTCCCCTGGAAAGCCATCGGCCCTGGACTCTTGTTTTTTGGGAGATTTTGATTACTATTTCAATTTCTTTATTGGTTATGGGTCTGTTCAAATTTTCTATTTCTTCTTGTTTCAGTTTTGGTAGTTTATATATTTCTAGGAATTTGTCCATTTCTTCCCGATTGCCCAATTTATTGGCATATAATTGCTCATAATATTCTCTTATTATTGTTTGTATTTCTGCAGTGTTCATTCTTGATTTCTTTCACTGATCTCTTTCATTCTTGATTTTACTTATTTGGGTCCTTTCCTTTTTCTTTTTGATCACACTGGCTAGGGGCTTATCAATTTTGTTAATTCTTTCATCAAAAAAAAGAAATTACTACGTATATGTTCTAGGAATTTCATGGTTTCAGGTTTCACATGTAGGTCTTCAATCCATTTTTAGTTTATTTTGTGTATGATGAAAAAAAAGTGGTCCCATTTCATTCTTTTGCATGTAGCTAGTTTTCCCAGCACCATTTGTTGAAGAGATTGTCTTTTTTCCCACTGCATATTCTTGCCTCCTTTGTCACAGATTAATTGACTATCAGAGTATGGGTTTATTTCTGGGCTCTCTATTCTGTTGATCCATGTGTCTATTTTTTTAAGTTTATTTATTTACTTCGAGTATGTGTGTGCACATGCACATACACAAGAGTTGGGGAGGGGCAGACAGAGAGGGAGACAGAGAATCCTAAGCAGGCTTATCACTGTTAGCATAGACCCTGATGTTGGGCTCTATCTGACAAACCTGTTAAGATCATGACCTGAGCTGAAATCAAGAGTTGGAGGCTCAGGCACCCCCCATGTGTCTATTTTTGTGCCAGTGCCATACTGTTTTGATTACTACAACTTTGTAGTATATCTTGAAACCTGGGATTGTGTTACCTCCAGCTTTGTTTTTCTTTTTCAAGATTGCTTTGGCTTTTTGGGGTCTTCTGTGGTTCTATACAAATTTTAGGATTATTCTGTGAAAAATACTGTTGATATTTTGAGTGGGCTTGCATTAAATCTTTAGATTGCTTTGGGTAGTATGGACATTTTAACAATATTGGTTCCCCCAGTCCATTAGCATGGAATATCTTTCCGTTTGTTTCATCTTCATTTCCTGTCATCAAATGTTTTATAGCTTTCAGAGTACAGACCTTTAACCTCCTTAATTAAGTATATTCCTAGGTATTTTATTCTTTTTGGTGCAAGTGTAAATGAACTGACAGCCTTATGGGTTTTCCCTTGTATGTAACTATTTTCTTTTCTCTTGTTGCTTTTAAAATTCTTTCTTTATCACCACTTTTTGTCATTTCAATGATTATGTCCCTTGGTGTGGACTTCCTTGAGTTGATTTTGTTGAGGGCCTTCTGTGCCTTCTGGATCTGGATATCTGTTTCCTTCCACAGATTAGGGAAGTTTTCAGCATTATTCCTTCAGATAAATTTTCTGACCCTTTTCCTCTCTCTTCTCCTTCTGGGATCCCTATAATGTGAATGTTATTATGCTTGATGATGTCATTGAGTTACCTTAAACCATTCTCTTTTTTTAAATTTTTCTTTTTTTCTTTTTTTGTCCATTGTGGCTGCTTTCCCATAGTCTACCTTCCACTGATTTGTTCTTCTGCCTCCTCTCATTTACTATTGATTACCGCTAGTATTTTTTTAACTTCAGTTATTGATTTTTTCATCTTGGATTGGTTCCTTTTTATAATTTCTCTTTGTTGAATGTCTCACTGAGATCTTCCACTCTTTTCTCAAGTCCAGTGAGTATCTTTATAACCATTACTTTGAATTCTTTATCAAGTATATTGCTTATCTCCATTTCATTTAGCTATTTTGGAAGGCAGCTATGCTCACCACTATACCACCAATGCTCGCTCATTTAGCTATTTTGCTGTGGTTTAGTTCTGTTCTTTCATTTGGGATGTATTCCTCTGTCTCCTCATTTTGTCTAACTCATTGTTTTTTTCTATGTATTAGGAAAGCCAGTATGTCTCCTGACTTTGAAAGTGGTGGCCTTATGAAGAAGAGGTCCTAGAGTGCAATGCCCCTGCTCATCAAAACCAGGTACTTCAGGGATGTTTCCTATGTGTGTTACATATGCCCTTCTGTTGTATCTGAGCCTCATTCACCTTCAGTCCAGCTTGCTGCAAGGCCCAGTTTGCCTGTGGTGGGAGGGTTTTTGTCCCTGTGTTGTTAATGGGCTAGTCTGGAGCCTTTATTTTGGCAGTCATGGCCAATCCTAAAAGTTACTTACAAAAGGAGATTCTATAAATTATTTTATAATTTATTCTAAAATAACCTGACGGGATTAACTGTATAGATATTTTTAACTTTTTTTAATGTTTATTTTTGAGAGAGAGAGAGAGAGAGAGCACGAGAAGGGGAAGGGCAGAGAGAGAGACACAGAATCTGAAGCAGGCTCCAGGCTCCAAGCTGTTGGCACAGAGCCTGACACAGGGCTTGAACCCACGAACCGCAAGATCGTGACCTGAGCCAAAGTCGGACGCTTAACTGACTGAGCCACCCAGGCGCCCCAACTATATATATTTTAAACAAATTTTGTACTCTTTGGAAATTTAATACCATTACCACTGAAACACACACACACACACACACACACACACACAACCTGACAAAAACAAAATAACTTGTTTAACTTTGATTTTAAATAAATTCTAGGCAATCAGCAGATTCATAGCTGAGAGATTATTGCAAAGTTCTGAAATTGAGTAAAATATCAAGTAGGCAAAATACATTTTTTCAAAGTTTCATTTTCCCTAAGATAATAGTTACTGAAAAATTATATTTCAGAGCCTAGGTTAAAATACTGCTTTTGGATCAACCTATGTGTGAGCAAGACAGTATTTTTATAAGCCTGGCCCTTCCTCTTATCTTGGCAGGATTTGAAGATCTCTAATTAACTGGAGTGTTCCAAACCACACAGAGATTATAGTTTTGGAAGTGTAGAGCCAAGAGCCTTCTATCAAAGGGCCTATTCAGAAAGAAAGCAGAAAGAAAATGACATCGTTGCTAGTCTGCTGTATATTAAGATATTATCAGAGAGAACTGTGGTACTTGTCCTTGGGGAGCCATCAAATCCAGAATCCAGGTAGCAGGGTACCCACTTGGGAATGCTTAGGAATCCAGCAGTGTATTAGGGAAAAATCCAGTTTTCCTTGTATGTCTCCTTTACTCTCACACTACACCACACTCACAACACTTCTGATACCACATGTGTAAGAGTCCCCCCCCACCACCGCCCCAAACTGTCGTCTGCAACACCAGCTGGGTGTTCTACAATTAAACCAATTCTGACACTATTTACCTGAAGATCATGTCAGATCCCATAGGTTAAGGGCCCAGGCTCACAAGACTGCTCCCGTCTTCACTTCAGATGCCCATCACAAGCAACAGATCCCCCAGTTACCCACAATTTCTCTCTGACTTGGCCACAAATCAGAGTCTCCTCTTGATCCTCTCCTCAGGTTCAATTTGCTAGTGTGGCTGACAGAATTCAGGGAAACATATTTACCAGTTTATTAAAAAAGATGGTAAAGGGTGCAGATGAACAGCCAGATGAAAAGATATGTGTAGGGCGTAGGGCAAGGAAACAACAATGGCCTCCCCTGAGGCAGTTGTCATGCTAGACAATGCTGATTCTCCTCAGAACCCAATTCCACATCCCCTCTTTGCTTGCAGACCTCTAACTAGACACAGGTCCCAGCAGGACTCTAAGGGTGAGGTAAAAAGTGTGACCCATGAGGAGGTCACTAAACTCCAAAAGAACTATCTGAGTTTTCTAATTTATACAAGCAGAAATCTGGGGAATGTGTGTGGGAATGGGTATTAAGAGTACGAGGTAAGGGTAGAAGGAGCATAAAATTGGAGCAGGCTAAATTTATTGATACGGGCTCACTAAGCAGAAATTCTGCACTAAACGTTGCAGTTCAGGTAGTTTTTTTTTTTTTAAGGCTCTAATAATTTGTTTAGTTGGCTGAAACGAAAACCAAAAGATGGTCTATCATGAGTGAGCTGGAAATATTTGACCTCCCTTGCTTTAATGGTAGAGTAAGGGATTCCAGAAGTATAAGGAGATTGGAATGTTTGAGGGAATTGGTCATTTAAGACCTACCCACTCACAGTGGGAGGGTCCAGATGATGTAACTTTCACCAACACTGTGAGAAATTAATTCATGAGGGGAGCCCTAGCATCCTTGAAGAGCTTTGTGGTCACTCTTTTCTGTAGGCCAGATGTTTACAGTGGGAACGGCAGCCACTCAATTGGGAAACCGAAATACAGCAGGAGTAATTGGATCCCAGGGTGGCAGGAGCCAAGTGATGGCACTCACAACCAAAAGCAAGGTGCATGTGGTTACCATAACAGACAACAGGGTCAAAGCAGCAATCAAAGTATTCTGACTTACGCAGACCTACGGCATTGCCTAGTTTATCAAAGGATTCCTAAAAGTGAGATAGTTAGGAAGCCTACTAAACTCTTACTTGATCTGTATAATCAGAGAAGTTTTAGATCAAGTTAACACAAATCTAACTTAAATAAAGAAAACAGAGAGTCATGGACCCACAATCAGTTCTCAGAGTTGAGACAGTTTAGAGACCAAGAAACTCCTTTGAATGAAGGTCCTTGAGAAGGGACCATAGTATACCATCAAAAATTTATACCGCTAATCTTTTTCCCAGAGGTCCTCAAAGAGACCTACAGGTTTTTACCAGCATAACTGTACATTGAAGAAAAGGAAATAATCTGATCTTTTAGAGACTACTGGATGCTGACTCCAAACTGACACTAACTCCAGGGGACCTGGAACATCACTGTGGCCATGAAGTCAGAATATATGCTTGTGTAGGTCAGGTGATCAATGGAGTTGTTTTTTTTTTTGTTTGTTTGTTTTTGTTTTTGTTTTGTTTTGTTTTTTCCTTTTCGATCAATGGAGTTTTAGCTCAGGTCCATTTCACTGTGGGTCCAGTGGGTCTCCGAACCCATTCTGTGATTATTTCCCCATTTCCAGAATTTATCATTGGAATAGACCTACTGAGAACTTGCAAAATCCTCACATTTGTTTCCCGAACTGTGGAGTAAGGGCTTCTGTGATGGAAGAGGCCAACTGAAAGTCATCAGAACAGCCTCTACCTAGGAAAATAGTGAATTGAATGCAATACTGCATCTTTGGAGGAATCATAGAGATTAGTGCCACCGTCAAGGACTTGAAAGATACAAGATTGGTGATTGTCACAGATCCCTATTTAATTTTCCTATTTGAACTGTTCAGAAGAAAGATGGATCTTGGAGACTGACAGTGGATTGTGATAAGCTTGACCAGCTGGTGACTCTGACTGCTATTGCTGCACCATCTTTTCATGCTCTCAGGCATCGGCACTCCTGGTTCTTGGGCCTGTGGACTCAGACTTACACATCGGCTCCCCAGTTCCTCAGGACTTCAGACCTGGACTAAATTATACCACCAGCTTTCCTGGTTCTCTAGTTTGCAGAGAGCAGATCATGAGTCTTCTCAGCCTCCATCATCATGTAAGTCAATTCCTATAATACATCTGCTCTTATAATTATCTGTACATTTTTACCTCTATCTCTAAATCGAAATCCTACAGGTCCTGTTTCCCTGGAGAACCCTGACTAATGAGTTTACTAATTCAACGTTTGGAAACCTACACTAAGATAATTATCTCAAACATAGAGAACCAGTGTGAAGGAAGATGTTCATTATACTATCTGTATAGCTTTACCACAGGGAAATTTGGGAAGTTTGATTGTAAACTTAATAGTATGATTGTGTTATAAAGATGTCAACACAGAGGCACCTGGGTGGCTCAGAAGGTTAAGCCTCTGACTCTAGGTTTCAGCTCAGGTCTTGGTCTCATGGTTTGTGGGTTCGAGCCCCACCTCTGCCTCCACACTGACAGTATAGAGCCTGCCTGGGATTCTGTCTCCCTCCCTCTGTCTCTCTCTCTCTGCCCCTCCTCTGCTTGTGCTCTCTCTCCCTCTCAAAAATAAATAGGGGCACCTGGGTGGCTCAGTTGGCTAAGCATCCAAATCTTGATTTCCACTGAGGTCACGATCTCACAGTTTGTGAGATTGAGCCCTGCATCGGGCTTCACGCTCAACAGTGTGGAGCCTGCTTGGAATTCTCTCTCCCTCTCTCTTTCTCTGTCCCTTCCCTGCTCACACTTTCTCTCTCTCTCTCACAGAATAAATAAATATTTAAATAAAATTAGTAAATAAACTTTAAAATGAATGAATGAATAAATAAATAAAAATAAAGATATCAACACATAAATACAATGTCCCCAAACTAAAACTTTAGACCTTATGTTCTGTGAATTGTTAAATTCAGACATTCCCAATTTGTCTCGACTTAAAAATTAACATTTTTGCAGTTTCACCATAAACTTCTTATTAAAATATATTAGCAAATAGTCTTCTCTATTTTCTGCCATATTTGCTAACACATCTGGTTCCCTAGGACAACAGATGTGTTCCAAAGAAAACATAGGTCTTTCAGAACCAGACTGATTGTAATGAAAGACAAAATGTCAGAAGATAAATTGCCCAAAGATACATGTGGGATATGTGGGGGAGACTTTCAGTTTTGCAGCAGAAAATTATGTGTTTACTCACTTATTTCAAAGTAAATCATAAAATTTCCTAAATAATTAAGTAGATTAAAAGAGACATTTTGCACCAGCAGAAAATGTCTCCACTCAGTTTATTCTGTGTTTATAAATCTGCTTAACCAAATAAATACATTTTGCTTAAATTGGAACTCAAAAATCTGTGAAATGACTTCGGATTGGAGAGCCTCATATTATCAGCCCTGAGTTAAACTCACTGTCACTCAGTTGAGGCAGCCTGAGCAAATGGACAGAGGACAGGAACCAACACACTGCTTTCATGTTCCTGTCACCAACAGCATACGTGACCTTGAGTGAATCTGTCCACTCAGGGCCTCAGCTTCTACATGTGTAAAATGTAGCTTGAATTGGATTGAATGCTTCTTAATGCTCCTTCCAATTCTGAAATTTTCTAGAGTTGCTGTAAGCTTTGTGCCATGTAGACCCTATACTACTTTCCGATAGCAGGTCACTCTCTGCCTTCCCAAAATGTTGCCAAGGGATGCAAGGATACGTCACTGTGGCGTGAGGCATAATTAAGAAACTTCCTGCTCTATCACCCGGATAGGATGAATGAGAGACACTCAAACGAGGCCGTAAAGGAGGAAGGAGCACTATGCTCTTCAGACCAGTGTCAGTAGGGCTTATTCCTGCTTCTCTGAAACAGACCTGCCTTTGTGTCTGGGCCTCTGCTTCTCTGAGAACAAGTTCAGTGCAGATGGTACGATGCCTTGCTGTAGGTAAATGCTTCCCAAGTGTTTGCCTGATGAACCAACCTAGAGACAAAACATGTCTTCTGTTGGAGCCTGAAAAATGGCTTGCATCACTCTACCCAGAGGGCCCTCTAGGGAGGAGTCTTGACAGAGGAGACTTTCCCAACTGCCAATCATCTATCATGGATTTAGGGCCCATGGTGCCCTAACCATGTATAAGGATATTGGGATTCAGGAGAATAAAACAGGAATCCTACCTTCCAAAAATCAAAGGATTAATGAAAAAGAGAAGGTACTGAGAGGTGAAAGCTGATCAGAATGATAAGGAGTATAAAGGCTAGAGTAGCTCAGATGTGTAGGTCACTATGGTCCAGAGCATTTCAAGACTCCTCAGTGAAGGTAGTCTGGAGTAGGCCTGGGGTGGGATGATTTGGGATAGGCAGAAAGTAAGAAGCCAAGTATTCCTATGTGAAGTCTTACTGGCCCTCCATCTCCGGTAGGCCCAGAAAATTGCCCATTCCCTCTGTCATACTCGAAATGCTGGTCTTCAAACCCCAGACAAATAAACCTTCTGTCCCACCAGCCACCTACAAATGTCTCTTCTGAAAAACAGAAGGTTTTTCTGGAAGAAAATGAGCTGAATAGGATGGCCCAAGATGCAGTGTGATGGACCAGGTTGGTCACTGAGACGTAGACATGTTCCACACATGACATGGAAGAATTAGGTTATGTTCTATAATGATTAAAATTAGTTTTGGCTCAAAGGCAAAAGCCTTATGACTCTCCTCTTGTGTCCACTGGGAGCACAGATTTATAAAATCTGGAAGAGAGGGGCCAGGCAAACCCACTGCAGAAGCAGGCCAGTGCTGTAAGGTTTCTTATCTTTACTGTCATTGTCAAAGAATTAGGGCTCCCAAAGTATGTTTTCTAGATAACTGAAGTTAATCCTTCAGATTCCAGCAGTTTTTTCTTTGTGTTGTAGAAACTTAGCCAAATCTTCCAATAATATGTTACACATTTCCTCTGCACTTTTAAGAATGTTCTTAAAATGACAAATCTTCTTTGATGAGCATCTTCAATTTCATCTGCTGTTTACTTTGTTTCTTAGAAGTTACTGTTTTTAGGGGCACCTCGGTGGCTCAGTCAGTTAAGCGTCCGACTTCATCTCAGGTCAAGATCTCACGGTTTGTGAGTTTGAGCCCTGCATCGGGCTCTGTACTGACAGCTTGGAGCCTAGAGCCTGCTTCCAATTCTGTCATCCCCTCTTTCTCTGCCCCTCCCCTGCTTGTGCTCTGTCTCTCTATGTCTCTCAAAAAATAAATAAATGTAAAACAAAAATTTAAAAAAAAAAGAAGTTACTGTTTTTAGAAACACAATATAAGAATCTGTATCAAAGCATTTGCAAAGCAAAAGTAAGAAGGCTTCAAATTGGGGCTGAAGTGGCTCTGAGTGATAGTCATAAACTTTAAAGAATGGATTTTTGTTACATCTGTTTTCCTTTTCCTTTCTACCTGCAACTCAGTGTCCCACAGAAGACCAGTAGCTTGAGAAGAATTTCAGTAAAACTTGCTTTTGGTCATTATTCTAGGGAAGTTAAGTCCCTGGGAATAAGCTAGTTCTATGCCCCAGACTTCAATTTCTGCCCCCCCCCCCCAAGACTGATCACATTTCCTGTGATATATATGCTTACAGAACTGTTCTTTACTTCAGAAAACTGTTTGTAATGGTGTGTCTATTTGTGATTATTTGACTAATGTTTGCATCTTCTAAAAGACTGTAAATCCCAGGAAGGTGGGGCCCATGACTGGTTTTGTTCACCATTACATCCCTAGAAACTAATCTAGTAAGTGCTGAATAATTTTGTGATGAATGACAGAAGGAACATGTGGCAAGTCCAGAGCCCCGATTTCTGGTTGTGTTGGTGCTGCCTTGTGTGATCTTGGATAGAGCATTATACATCCTCTGAGTCTCAGATACCACATTTGGAAGAGGGTCTTTAACAAATGGTCATAAAGGGTTCATCCACTCTAGACTTCTAATCTTTTTAAATACAAGAAAGGATAGAAGATGTCAAGATTAGAGGATAATCCAGTATGGAGCTGGAGGAGAGGCAGTGACAGGGGTGGCCAGGTGAGTATCCCTAGAACATGGCAGAAATGACTCTTTGGAGAAATGTGATCTCTCTGTGGCCATCTGGCCTTTGGGAAAATTATGAAGGGAAGAAGTTTCTCATTCCTGTTCCTACCTCCCACTTTGTCATCAAAATCATCGTTTGGGTGCTCTATTTCCCATGGTCAGGACTAGGGTGAGACAACAGAAGCATTTACTTTGGAAGCAAAATTTAAGGAAGCAACACAAAGCTCAGTAATCAAGAAAATATTTTAATGTAACACTTCAAAATCTAAATTAGTGCAAAAATCCATGATGAACAAGATATCAAAATTTGGGGGCACCTGCTGGTTCAGTCAGTAGAGCATGTGACTCTTGATCTCAGGTTCATGAGTTTCAGCCCAACATTGGCATAGAACTTACATTAAAAAAAGAAAAAAAGACCCCATGTCGGGCTCTGTGCTGACAGTTCAGAGCCTGGAGCCTGCTTCTGATTCTGTGTCTTCCTCTCTCTATGTTTACACTGTCTTTCTGTCTCTCTCTCTCTCAAAAATAAATAAACATTAAAAAAAATTTTTTTAAAGATATCAGGGGTGCCTTGGTGGCTCAGTTGGTTAAGTGTTGGAGTCTTGATCTTGGCTCAGGTCATGATCTCACAGTTTGTGGGACTGAGCCCCACATAGGGCTCTGTACTGATGATGTAGAGACTGCTTGGGATTCTCTCTCTCCCTCTTTCTCTGCCCCTCCCCCACGCTCTTTCTCTCTCTCTCTCTCTCAAAATAAATAAACTTTAAAAAAAAGATATCAAGATTTTAAAAGTCACGATCAGTATTGTGTTTTTCTTTTGCCTCAGGTTCCAATATGGCTCACCTCAACACTTCATCTGATTCTCATTTCCTCTCATTCTGATGAAACACAGGTGTGAGTGCACATAATGGAATGTGCAAGAGAAATACATTTGTGTTGGCTGCAACACTGTCCACTGGGGGGAATGTCAGGTGAGCACCCAGGGCTCAGGCCAGAGTTACAGCCATCCAAGAACTAGCAGGAAACCACTCATCTGCCCCTGCCCCTCAGAATGAGCCCTTGGAGGGACTGTTCCCAAAGGCCAAGAAAGAGGCTCTTGTACCAGCACAGCAATACTGTCCTCTCTTGAGACTGTTGCTGTTCTGTACACACAAATGTCAGAGCCATATACAGGGTTTTCACATTTCCCCAGGTATCCATTCCACTCTGCAGACTGTAGACGGGATCCTGGCCATGAAGCAGTACAATCCTTTACTTCCTGTCCCGCCAAACATCCCTGTCATAATAAAATCCACAGACAAACTTTACTGATCATTTTCTATCACTCTAGGAGCAAATGCGGGGAGAGGGAACAAAGTGAGCTATTTTTCTTAGCTGAGCAGTGAGAAAACATGATAAGTGGTGACAAGAAAAGATCTGTGTTCTGAGGGACATTTAATGATTCGTGAGGACCACCCCCTCTACCACCACTATCCCCCAAGGGGTGGTGTGGGTGAAGGAGGAGGCAGCTCATTAGTGCTGTTAGTCTGTCAGACTGCTGTCAGGACTGCAGTGACTATGGGGGGGTGGGGGGGAGAATGCCAAAGAAGGGACAGTTCTTAACTTTAAACGAATGGGAAGGTATTTTTGAAATGAAGATCAATACTTTATTGTAAAAAATGATGGGAAGGGACCATTCTTTAACTGAATACCAATACTGCCTAATAGTCGTGGCCAGCCCAGACCCTGCAAACCTGATGATGTTGGGGATAGCAGGCAGGGCTGACGTCCAATGATCCTGCAGGTGATATGCCACTGCTCCTGGTGCCTTGGCATCCCTGTACCCCATCTGCAGTCCCAACATCCATATTTAGTCATCTTCATTGGCCTTTGGTAAGACATTGAGGACTAAGTTTAGTGATGATCTCTTATTTTATCCATTTTACTAGAAGATTCTTTTTTTTTTTTAATGTTTATTTTTGAGAGAGAGAGACAGAGCATGAATGGGGAAAGGGCAGAAAGAGAGGGAGACACAGAATCTGAAGCAGGCTCCAGGATCCAGGCTCTGAGCTGTCAGCACAGATCCTGATATGTGGCTCAAACCTATGAATTGTGAGATCATGACCTGAGCCAAAATAGGACGCTTAACTGACTGAGCCACCCAGGTGCCCCAGAAGATTCTTAATTAATAAGAATTTTAAGGAATCATGGGGCACCTAGACACTCAGGTTGAGTGTCTGATTCTTGATATTGGCTCAGGTCATGATCTAGTGGGCATGAGATCAAGCCCCTTGTCATGCTCCAAGCTGACAACGCAGAGCCTGCTTGGGATTCTCTCTTTACCTCTCTATCCACCCTTACCCTGCTCATGATTGCTCTCAAAATAAATAAATAAACATTACAAAATAATTGTAAGGAATCTCTAAAGATAATAATATATCAGGCATTTGTAATAGACATTTGGTAGATATTCTGTGGCTGGAGATCCTATGAAGCACCTTGTTTTAATAGGTAGATATTCCATACCTGGAGATCCTGTGCAATACATCTTCCAAATCTGGGGATATCCACATACCAAATGGTGAGCTTAAAACAGTTGAACAGCCAAACTCTAAGGTTACCTAACTGGCTGGCTTCATCTCCACTGTATTTGCATTAGAAATACAGAAATGAGAAACTGAAAATATTCTCAGATGATACAGCTTGCTTCATATATGGGGACCTGTCCTCTTGATATTCTCTCATTGGAATATTTTTCCCCAGATTTCTCTCAGCCTTGCCTCCTGTGGTAAGCAGAATAATTATCCCTCCACCCCATATGTCCACTTCTTAATGCCTACAATCTGTGAATATGTTAGATTTCATGGCAAGGAGAAATAAGGTTGCAGGTGGAATTAAGGTTGCTAAACAGGTGATTCTGTGATGGAGAGATTACCTGTATTATCTACATAGGCCCAATGTAATCAACAAAGGTCTTTATAAGTAGAAGAGGAAAGCAGAAAAGATAGGTCCAGTGTGAGAAGGACAGTCTGATGTTGCCAGCTTTGAAGATGGAGGAATGGGGACACAAATCAAGGAATGTGGACAGCTGGAAAAGGCAAAAAAACTGATTCTCTCTTAGAACCTGTAGAAGGAATGCAGCCATAGCAACACCTAGCATTTAGCCTAGGAAGACCTTTTTTGGACTTCTGAGCTCAAAAACTGTATGATAATAAGTTTCTCTGTGTGTGTGTGTGTGTGTGTGTGTGTGTGTGTGTGTGTGTGTTTTAAGCCACTGTTTGTGGTAGTTTTTACAGCAGCAATAGAAAACTAATACATCTCCTTATCATTTCATCTAAGTTCAAATGTCATCTTCTTAAAGAGACATTTCTTAATATCTCACACCTGCTAAAGTATCTCACTACACACTTATTTTCATTTGATTATAATCATCTAGAGACTTTTTTTTTTTTTTGAGAGGGAGACAGAGACAGAGCACCAGCAGGAGAGGGGCAGAGAGAGGGAGACACAGAATCCGAAGCAGGATCCAGGCTCTGAGCTGTCAGCACAGAGCTCGATTGCGGGGCTCGAACTCACAACTGTGAGATTATTATGACCTGAGCCTAAGTGGGCCCTTAATGACTGAGCCACCCAGGCACCTCTGATTATAATTATCTAAAATTATTTTCTGTTTATTCCTCTTCCTTTTCACAAGAATGTAAATTCTAGGAGGGTGAGGACTTTCTTGCTCTTTTCACCTATGTATCTCCATTGCTTACGATACCACTACATGATAGACATCCAATAAATATTTGTTGCATGAATGCGCTTTAAGCTAACGACCGTAACACTCTTGCCACTGCTGAATCACAACTAGAAGACACCTGTTAGAAGAGTCCCATGCCTGGGTAGGTCCTCTGTTGCAAGAAACTGCTCAATAGAAAGCAGGAGTAGAAACATACCAAATGGGAATTAACAAATAAGCAATCAGTTGCTTAATTTTAGCTAATTTAGAAAGCTTGAAGACTAAGTACCATCCGTGGGCAACTGCAGCCTAATGAGTCCTCTGCCAAGAAGTAACCAGTTTGGGAAGACCAGAAAGGGGTGAAAAAATACATGATTAATTCAGGTTACCTACATATTCCGTAATCACAATCCTTAGATCACATACACAAAAATGCCTCATAATGACCAAGGGACAAATGAGTAAAACAGGGCAGATTATTTTCTTTGTATGTTGATGAGGCATTTCTCAAGTGGAAATTTTTGATTATCAGGTTTAGCTCAAAACTGAATTCGGATAATCTTTGAAATTTTGTCACTCTTAAATAGTTTGTTTAAAAGTTCCTTATTTAATAATTCCTAAAAAGACTCCCTCAGAAAGGGCTGGCAGCAGCCCAGTGGGGAAAGCTGTCTCCTTCGCCCTGCCCTGGGGTCAACACCCTGGAAAAGGCCTTCAGGAGATCGCCTAAGAGCCACGCCCAGATCCAAAGGCTCGCACCCGCCTCTGCACTGTAGACTCTGAGCGGTACAGAGCTGGGAGTAAATGTCGGGAGCGGCCAGAGGACTCTACGCTCAGCCAGCCAATGGCATGGGAACGGGGGCGGGACCTCGGGATGTCCGGCCAATAGGAGCACGGCGGGGCAGAAGGGCGACCCCACTCCACGGCGGTGGGGGTTCGTAGCCCCAGCCCCCGGCCCGGGCAATGTGGGGCCCTCCGGGTGCCGAGGCGTGCGTGGCGGCGCTCGGAGGCGTGCTCTTTTTGCTGTTCTTCGCGTTTGGGATCCGCCAGCTGCTGAAGCAGAGGCGGCCCACTGGCTTCCCTCCCGGGCCGTCGGGGCTGCCACTTATCGGCAACATCTACTCGCTGGCCGCCTCAGGCGAGCTGCCCCACGTCTACATGAGAAAGCAGAGCCAGGTGTACGGCGAGGTACAGCCCGATGGGCTACGGGCAGGGAGGGCCCGGGTCTACCTCCGGGGTGGACCTGACAGCGGCTCCCGGGCCCGAGCTGTCGTCCCCAACCCTATGTGCAAGTGACTTGAAGGGAAACCCCGCCCAGCCAGAGTCCCCACCCTTCCAAAGCCCCGCGGGATCCAGCTGGGCCAGGCCCCCAGCAAGGGCGCGGAGGTCGTGCTCCCACGCCTGCGCGGTGGAGCTCCGGCTTCTTTTTCTTTTCTTTTTCTTTTTCTTTTTCTTTTTCTTTTTCTTTTTCTTTTTCTTTTTCTTTTTCTTTTTCTTTTGTCCTCTCGCGGGAGTTAGGCGTGTATTCGGTTCTACCCACGTATTCTTGCGAAAATGAGGCTTTCGAAGCGTAGGCCCTGGTTAATGTTTTTAATAGGAAGTTCCTGAATGTTTGCATCTGAGGATGCCTGGTCTAGGCGTCCCTGGTCTAGGCGTCTGCTGGGGGGGGAGGGGGGGTGTAAGAAAGCGCAGGTGAAGGCCCTTGGCCAAGATGCGCTCTCGAAAATTCATTGTGAAAGCGAATGAATTTATGACTAAAAATCGATGCGGAGGCCTACAGCGCAGAGCTGTGTCGCCCTGACCAGCCAGGAGCATCTTAGAAAACACTGAGCCAGGTGCCCTCTGGTAAACTCACGACCAACCGCAGGGCCAACTTCCGGCCTCTCCCACTAACCACTTACAGTGTCTCCCACTGTCTAGAGAAGGAAAGTTTGGCACAGAAATGCTGAGTGACTTGCAGACAGCAGCTAGGCCCCTCCATGCAGGGGACAAGGCCGGGAATCAAGCTTGTGATTGGAAAGGTGTCCTGACCCCAGAAGGAGACAGAAGTTTCCAGAGCATTGGCCCTGGCCGAGCTCACCTGTTATGTTTCGAATCCATCCATTCCTATGCAGCAGGAAGCTAGGCTGTGTGCCAGGTGCTGGAGATGTGGTGAGGAAGGCAGACACGGCCCGATTTCAGGGAGTTCGAGCCCACTGAGAGAGCAAATCTAGATATCGACCACAAATTGTGAATGCTTAGAAGGAAAAGTAGAGCATTGCTGTTTGGCAATTGTGATTTCAGGTTGGGGCTTAAAACCTTATCTGAACCAGTGTTTACAAGAATTACCCTGGATTTTGGTACCTCGGTAACCGTTAACGTTGGTAAAGGGTAAGTGGACTTAGGTAAAGCAGATATATGTAGTTCTTACATTTTTTTGTCAGCCTTCTGGTTCTCCAGGAGTTGAGTGTATTTCTGTGATTTCCAATGAGTGTATATGAGCTCTGGTATGTGGGTACAAAGCATCATGAATTCTTTTTTTTTTTTAACTATTTATTTATTTAGAGAGAAGGAAAGAATCCCAAGCACAGTCCACACTGTCAGTGCAGAGCCCATTGAGATCATGATCTGAACCAAAACCAAGAGTCAGACACTCAACCAACTGAGCCAACCAGGCACCCCTGTTCTAGAGAAATCATAAGATGTGAAAGGAGGCATGAGCCTAGCAGTTGAGTCCTCTTTTGTCAGATAAAACTGGACTTTTTCCTCTCTGAATTTTAATTTTTCCTCTTATGTAATGAGAATAATGACTAGAAACAGTTAACTGCTTCTCAAATGTTCTTGGTTATAAATTGCAGAACAATTTATTAGGTCTACAACATAAAAAGTATATTTAAGCTAATTATGTGAAACACCGTCTTGCAGAATAAGAAGTTGTTTTTCATATATAAATATTTGAACTGATAGGATCATTGTATTTACAATGAACATTCTTGTCCAGAAGGGGGTAACCTGAGTTCCCTATCAAAATAGATTACAAATTATACAAGACTTCATTTTGGGATAAGTAGATCTGGTTCAATGGATTTAAGAATTTGGCATGAGTAATTCGTTTTATTGCTGTTACGACTGTTTGAGGTGACCATGGTTCTTTACAAAGAGGGCAATTTACTGGAGGTGGTAAAATCAAGTAGTGCTATTAAGTACAGGAAGAACAGAGGAAGAGAGGAGAAAAAATGAAAAGGATGTATGCATTGAAGAGTAGATAACTGTTTGCCTGACTCTGCCCTTACACTTAAGTTGAAAACTACCTAACATATTGAAAACCACACCTAACATACTAATTCTTTCAGCTATAACAACATTTGATCCTTTTTTTTTTTAAGTTTATTTATTTGTTTTGAGAGAGAGACAGTGCGAGTGGGGGACAGAGAATCCCAAGCAGGCTCCGCACTGTCAGCACAGAGCCTGACTCGGCTCCACCTCACAGAACTGTGAGATCATGACCTGAGCTGAAACCAAGAGTCAGACCCTTAACTGACTGAGCCACCCAGGTGCCCTGATCCTTTTTTTTTTTAATTGTAGTTGACACACAATGTTAAATTTTAGGCATGAAGTGTAGTGATTTAGCAATTCTGTGCCCTCTGCTAGTCTCACCACAATGTGACTACCATCTGTTACCATGCATTGCTATTCTAGTACCATATTCCCTATGCTGTACCTTTTATTCTCATGACTTACTCATTCCATAACTGGCAGCTTGTACCTCCCACTCACCTTCACGCATTTTGTCCATCCCCTCATCCCCTCCCCTCTGGCAACCACCAGTTCTATGTATTTATGGGTCTGTTTCTGCTTTTGTCTTTGTTTTTAGATTCTACATATAAGCAAAATCACATATGTCTTTCTTAGCATAATAGCCTCTGTGTCCATTCATGTTGTCCCAGATGGCAAGATCTCATCTTTCTTATGGTTGAGTAATAATAATGTGTACATTATATCACGTATTCATACTTTCATATATTGATGGACATTTAGGTTGCTTCCGTATCTTGGCCATCGTAAATACTGCTGTCATGAACATAGCAGTGCATGTATCTTTTTGAAACAGTGTTTTCAATTTCTTTGGACAAATACCCAATAGTGGAATTACTGAATTGCATGCTATTTCTAATTCCGATTTTTTGAGGAACCTTCATACTGTTTTCCACAGTAGCTGCACCAATTTACATTCCTACTAACAGTGTACAGGGGTTCCTTTTTCTCCACATCCTTACCAATATTTGTTATTTCTTGTCTTTTTGATACTTGATACTAGCCATTCTGGCAGGTATAAGGTGATATCTCATTGTGGTTTTGATATGCCATCTTCCTGATGATTAGTGATGTTGAGCATCTTTTCATGTGTCTTATGACGTGTGTGTCTTATGTGGAAAAATGCCTATTTGAGTCCTCTGCCCATTTTTAATTGGATTATTTGTTTTACTGGTGTTGAGTTGTATAATTTCTTTATCTGTTTTGGATAGCAAACCCTTATGGGATATACAATTTGCAGATACCTTCTCCCATTCAGTAGGTTGCCTTTTCAGTTTTCTTTTTTTTTAAATGGTTTCCTTTGCTATTTACAAGTTTTTATTTTTTGATGTAATCCCAATAGTTTATTTTTGCTTTTGTTTCCCTTGCCTGAGGAACATATCTATAAATAAATTGCTAAGGGAAATAACCAAGTGAATACTCCCTATGTTCTCTTCTAGGATTTTTATGATTGTAGGACTCACATTCAGGCCTTTAATCTAGTTTGAGTTTATTTTTGTATGTGGTGTGAGAAAGTGGTCCAGTTTCATTCTTTGCATGTATTGGTCTGGTTTTCCCAACACCGTTTGTCTTTTTTCCCATTGAATGTGCTTGCCTCATTTGTTGTAGATTAATTTTATATTAATGGGTTTATTTCTAGGCTCTCTTTACTGTTCCATTAATCTGTGTGTCTGGGTTTTTTTGCCAGGATCATAGTATTTTGATTATTATATCTTTGTAGTATATCTTGAAATCTGGGATTGTGATACCTCCAACTTTGTTTTTGTTTTTCAAAATTGCTTTGCCTATTTGGGGTCTTCTATAGTTCCTTACAGATTTTAGGATTATTTGTTCTAGTATGTCTAGTTCTGTGAAAAATGCTGTTGGTATTTTGATAGGGATTGCATTAAATCTTTAGATTGCTTTGGATGGTATGGACATTTAAACAGTATTGGTTCTTCTAGTCCATTAGCATGGAATATCTTTCCGTTTGTTTGTGTCATCTTCAGTTTTTTTATAAGTGTTTTATAGATTTCAGAGTACAAGTTTTTCACCTCCTAGGTATTTTATTATTTTGGGTGCTATTATAAATGGAATTATTTTATTAATTTCTTTTCCTGTTACTTCATTATTGTGTATAGCAATGCAACAGATTTCTGTATATTGATTTTGTATCCTACAGCTTTACTTATGCATCTATTACTTCTAATAGTGTTTTGGAGGGGTCTTTAGATTTTCTATGTATAGTATCATGTCATCAACAAATAGTTTTACTTCTTCCTGCCAATTTTGGTAACTTTTATTATTTTTCTTGTTTGATTATTCTGGATAGGACCCCAGTACTATGTTGAATAAAAGTGGTGACAGTGGACATCCTTGTCTTGTTCCTGATCTTAGGGAAAAAACTCTTAATTTTTCACCATTGTGTATGATGTTAGCTGTGGGTTTGTTATATATGGACTCTATTATATTGAGATATGTTCCCTCTAGTTGAGAGTTTTCATTATGAACAGATGTTGAGTTTTTTCAGATGCTTTTTCTGCATCTGTTGAGATGATCATCTCATTTTTATCCTTTATTTTGTTAATGTGGTGCATCACATTGATTGAGTTTCGAGTATTGAAACAGCCTCACATCCCTGGAATAAATTCCACTTGATCATTTTAATTAATTTTTAAATTTGGTTTACTAATATTTTGTTGAAGATATTTGGTTCTGTGTTCATCGAGGTTATTCGCCTGTAGTTTGGGGTTTTGTGTGAGTGTGTGTGTGTGTGTGTGTGTGTTTGTAGTGTCTTTGCTGTTACTATCAGGGTAATGTTGACCTTGTAGAATGTATTTGGAAGTTTTCTCTCCTCTTCTTTTTGGAACAGTTTGAGGAGAATAAGTGTTAACTCTTATTTAAGTATTTGGTAGAATTCACTTGTGATGCCATCAGGTCCTAACTTGTTTGTTGGGAGTTTTTTGATTAGTCATTCAGTGTCATTATTAGTCTATTATTAGTCAAAATCAGTCTATTCAGATTTTCTTTTTGTTTTGGAAGATTATATGCTTCTAGAAATCTATTTCCTCTAGGTCGTCCAATTTGACATATAATTTTTCATAGTAGTCTCGTAATCCTTTGTGTTTCTTTGAAGTTGTTACTTTCCTCTTTCATTACTGATTTTGTTTATTTGGGTCATCTTTTTTTCTTCATGTGTCTGGCTAAAGGCTTATCAGTTTTATTGATCTTCTCAAAGAACCAGCTCTTGTTCATTGATCTGTTGTTTTTTTTAAGTTTCTGTTTCACTTATTTCTGCTCTGATCTTTATTATTTACTTCCTTCTACTGGTTTTGGTTTTTATTACTTATTTTTCCAGCTCATTTTGGTGTAAGATTAGGTTTTTTATTTGAGATTTGTCTTGCTTCTTGAGTAGGCCTATACTACTATAATCTTCACTCTTAGAACAGCTTTTACTGCATTCCAAAGATTTTGGCCCATTGTGTTTTCATTTTCATTGTTCTCTATGTATTTTTTTTATTTCCTCTTTGATTTCTTGGTTGACCCATTTATTGTTTGGTAGCATGTTATTTAAC
Source organism: Prionailurus bengalensis (assembly GCF_016509475.1). NCBI lineage: Eukaryota > Metazoa > Chordata > Mammalia > Carnivora > Felidae > Prionailurus > Prionailurus bengalensis. The sequence continues at coordinate 71,521,504 of NC_057346.1, read as the reverse complement.
CCCCATGTATTTGTGTTTAGGATCCTCCTATTCCACCATCTTCCTCAGAAGTCAAACCTACTTTGAACAGATAGATTGGTTATCTCCATTTCATTTAGTTCTTTTTCTCACATTTTGTCTTATTCTTTCATTTGGATCATACTCTCCTGTCTTTTCATTTTGCTTGACTTTCTGCGTTTGTTTTTATGAATTAAATGAATAGATACTGCTCCTAAACATGGGTGGAGTGGTCGTGCCTGGTGATTTTGGCTGGATGGCTGGAGCTGTGGCTGGTGTGGGCTGGAGGTCCTGGGCACTCTGCTGGAATGACTGGAGCTGCAGTGGGCATGGGCCTGAATAGTCCAGGGGGTCTTCACACAGAGGGCTCCCTGGCAGGACAGCTGGAACTGAAGAGGTTGTAAGCCGATGGGCTCCTGGGGCTCTCCACACAGAGAGCACCCTGGCAGGACAGCTGAAGGTGAAGTAGGTGAAAGCAGGGATGGATGGGTGTCCCAGGGGGATCCCAGGACCCTGTGAGCAGGGGGTGCCCTGGCAGGGTGGCTAGAGCCAAGGCAGACATGCACAAGGAGGTCCTTGGGCCCTCTGCATCAGGGGTACCCTGGCAAGTCATCTGGAGCTGAAGTGGTGTGGGCCTGGAGTATTCCAGGGTGCTTTGCACCTGTCACGTTGGTGAGACAGCTGACTAGGGGTATCTTGGTGTGTGCTGTGCTGGGGCCTCCTTGTTGTGATGGCTTGGGCTGGTGTGGGCTAGGGGCCCAGTGCTCACTGAGGCTGCAGGCTGGCTATGGTGCCCAGCCCCTGCTCCTTTCTATGCTGTCAAGGTGGAGAAGAAATGTAAACCATGGCACTTGCCATTCCTGATTGGGCAGATTTCCAGCAGCTCCCCTGTCATTTGGCAGGGTTATAGGGCTAGTTTATTTATATTCTAGTTGCCCTTTTAAACCATGGGTTGTTGGGGTTTTTTTTTGTCTGCGCCCCAGACAGGCAAGTCTGCTCTCAGCCCCTTAGTACTGTCCCTCCCCACCAAAATTCACAGCACTGGGGGTGGGGATTCCCTTTGTTATTGTGTCTCCATCTCTCTTGTCATTCTTTATGTGGTCGTCTTTTGTTGTATAGAAGCTGTTTCGGGATGGGGGGTGGGGGTGGCGCCTGGGTAGCTCAGTTGGTTGGGCATCCAGCTCTTGATTTCAGCTCAGGTCATGATCCTAGGGTCATGGGATTGAGCCCTATATCGATCTCTGCACTGAGCATGGAGCCTGCTTGAGACTTTCTCTTTCTCTCTCCTTCTGCCCCTCTCTCCCATGTGCGCTCTCTCTCTCTCTCTCTCTCTCATTCTCACTAAAATTAAAAAAAAGAAAAAGCTACTCAGTTCTTCAGGAGGAATTGCTTTATAAATAGATGTAGATTTGCTGTGGTTTTGGAGGAGGGGAGTTCCAGGTCTTCCTATATCTTTGTCTTGGACCCTCCCTGGCAACATTTGATCTTAGTTGTGAAACACCCTAAAGGTCTCTCATTGCATTACTGGTATTTTGCAATTCTGATGAAGTCTTACCATTAGTACAAGTTGTTAAATACTGTACCTTTTTTGAAAGTAGGAGGAGACTATTATCTCTTACACTTCTGAGAGGCTGTGCCAGTTGTTTATAGGGCTTATTTGTAAATAGAATCTTATTTTTCCACTCTCTTCTTAATTTGGGGATGTGTGCTCACAGAAAAAGCCTGGAGCTGTCATTTCTGCGTGTGAGAAATGACAGTCACCTCAAGTGACACTTACTTTTATGTAATCTGTGAATTCAGTTCTTTTTTTACAAATCTTGAAGGGAAAATAACCAGTACTGGGGTCTCATACATTCATTTTAAAGGTAATGTTAAATGGAAATATACCACATCAAGAAGTATCATTTCCTTGGAGATTCACTCTGAATGTGTAAGCTTCTGCAGTGACTTTACTCTTAATCCAAATTTTGAGAAGCATTTCTTAGCTAGCAAAGGTAGTAAAAGTATTTTTTACAGATTATTTTCAAGTAATGAATGTAAGGACCATAAAACAATCCCTTACTTTAAGACAAGTAGATGTGGCAGCTTATTGACATATTTACACAGAAAGCATTTATTGAGACTTTCATGCAAGGCACTGTGTGAGATTCTTTGGAAGGTTCAGAAGATGAAAGATAGAATCCCTGATTCTGTGGAGTTTATAATTTAGGAGGCAATCAGGAGACAAGAACATTCCAGGTTTCTGGTTCAAGGTAGTATTAAGTAAGTGCCACGGAGGTATCTCAGCTTGTGCTGTGGTGGTTCAGAGGAGAGAGAGAGGGAGAGTGCACCAAGAAAGGCTTCAGTGGGGGTGTTCCCTAACGACTTGGTATGGTTTGAACAGTATGGCAGTGATGGGAGGCATCTCAAATGAGAAGACAACCCAAGCAGATGTGGAAAAGTATGTGGCAATCATGTTTCATCATGACACTTTCACATACCTCTCCTCCTAGTCCTTCACCCATGATATTGTATAAGTGTGCGTAAATGTATGTCTCTACCGCCAGTCATTAATTCAACATATATTTAACAATTGTCAGCATCTGCTCTGTACTGTCCTGGGGTGAAGATAATAGTAGCAAACACAACTGTTTTTTTTTTTTTAATTTTAATTTAGAAAATTTTTTTTAGTTTTAAATATTTATTTGAAAATTTATACTTTGAAATGAAAATGATGTGCAACTTAATTGTGTCATCCATAGGGTGGTTATGAAATTTCTTTTTTTTTAATTTTTTTTCAATATATGAAATTTATTGTCAAATTGGTTTCCATACAACACCCAGTGCTCATCCCAACAGGTGCCCTCCTCAATGCCCATCACCCACTTTCCCCTCTCCCCCAGTCCTCCATCAACCCTCAGGTTGTTCTCAGTATTTTAGAGTCCCTTATGTTTTGCCTCCTTCCCTCTCTGTAACTTTCCCCCCCCTTCCCCTCCCCCCGGTCTTCTGTTAAGTTTCTCAGGATCCACATATGAGTGAAAACATATGGTATCTGTCTTTCTCTGTATGGCTTATTTCACTTAGCATAACACTCTCCAGTTCCATCCACGTTGCTACAAAGGGCCATATTTCGTTCTTTCTCGTTGCCACGTAGTACTCCATTGTGTATATAAACCACAATTTCTTTATCCATTCATCAGTTGATGGACATTTAGGCTCTTTCCATAATTTGGCTTTTGTTGAGAGTGCAAACACAACTGTTAAAAATCCCTGCCCTAGTGTAGCTTACATTCTCCTGGGGGCTGAGCGGAGGGGGGGAGATGGGCAATATAAATACAATAAGTGAAGTAAATAATATGCTGGAGTACAGAGTATGAAATAAACTAAATTAAGGCAAGAGAGAGGAAGAATGCTAAGGGATGAAATTTTAACTGGGTTAGAGCAGGCCTCACTGCAAAAAAGAAGGCCTTTGAGCAAAAGCTTAAACTATAAGAATAACCAGGGAAAGAACATTCCAGGCCAAGAGAACACCTACAGAGGCCATGAAGTGGGAGTATGCCATGTCAAGAATCACCTATTACGAGACAAGTTGAGAGGCTGTTATGATAACATAGGGAGAAAATGAAGATGGCTTAGAGTGTTAGTGATGGAAGGGTAAGAAATTATCATACACTGTTTACATTCTGAAAATAAAAAACAACATGGCTACTAAGAAGTGATGTGGGGCTGGAAAGAAAAATAAGAGTCTACCTGGGCAGCTCACGGGCAATTTGGGTCCTGAAGAGCTGGAAGGGTGGATGGAGTGGTCATTAACTGAGACAGTGAAAAATTGTGGGCAGAGCTGGTTTGTAGGGAAGGGAAGAAACTTAAAGTTCATAGACTAACTTCTAGATGAGAAGGAAAGTGTTTCACAAACCTTTATCAAAAATCCTTGAAAACAGCATATAACAGAATAGTTCAAATAACAGTTCAAATAACAAATTCCCCAGTTTTACCCTCAAATAGGGGACCACATTTTTGAGGAAAAGTGGATTGTGTAACAGTCTTCTCAAGCCATGGCTCCTCCTTGGTTTTTATAATCCATAGTGTCCACACCTGATAGATAGCTGTACCCTGCACTATGACCCTCATGTTTGTTCTCCCTCCCTATTAAGACACTTTTGAATCCCAGGGTGTTCTACCATCCTGTGAAATCACCAGTCTGCTTTTTTTTCCTATTTTCTAATGCCATTCTTTCATGCTGTGATACTGTGATTTATAATAAGAAATATATATTTGGTCTTTGTCCCTTTCCTGGAATATACTTCCTAAAGTCCTTGGAATTTCCTAAGTGATTAAGGTGTCTTTTGTTATTCTTAACAAGCCCCTTTCAACCACATGGGAGTTTTTGCTAATGAAGTAATTTTTTGGAAAGAACCCTAAATTGGGAGTTTATTACCAGGAGAAACAAGCCTGATTAGAGGGTTGGAACTTTCAGTCACGCCTCCACTACCTCTGGGGAAGGCAGAGGGCCTAGAAGTTGATTCCATCACCAATAGCCCATGTTAATCGCGTCTAGGTAATAAGGCCTCCATAAAAATGCCTGAATTACAGGGTTCAGAGAGCTTCCATGTTGGTGAACAGGTGGAGGTGAGCAGAAGATGGATAGCATGCCTGGGGAGAGCATGGAAGCTCCACTCCCCTTACCCCATACCTTGCCCTATGTGTCTCTTCCACGTGGCTGTTATGTCCTTCTATAATAGGCCAAGTTATGTCTTTCTATAATAAACCATTCATCTAGTAAGTAAAATATTTTCCTGAGTTCTGTGAGCCACGCTAGCATATTAATCAAACCCAAGGAGGAGGTCGTGGGAGCCTCTGACCTAATAGCCTTTTGGTCAGAAGCACAGGACTTGGGATGGGCACCCGAAGTGGAGACGGGCAGCAGTCTGTGGGACTGAGCCCTTAACTTGTGGGATCTGTCACTGTCTCCAGGTGGATAGTGTCAGAATTGGGTTAAATTTTAGGACACTCGGCTGGTGTCCCAGAATTGCTGAGGTGTGGAAAACCCTCACGTCTGGTTGTCACAGTGTTATAGGAGAGTATTGGGAATAGAGGAGGCACACAGGAGGTGTTTTTTTCCTTTATAGCTGTTAAAATTACACTGCTGGGAAATGACTTCAAGATCATTCCATTACTGCTTTGGGAGCCAAAAGAGTCCCACCTTTTGCTCAGCTGGTAGCCGTTCCCTTTGCGCTGAAACTCTCACACTGCCACTTTTGACTGATACCACTGCTTGTCACACACAGTCCATGCTACTTCCCCAGGGTTCTGGTGTTCCTGCTGCTCAGTTGGCAGAACCTATCCTGTGCCAAAGACTCTGTTGCTCAGTTGGTTGCTTCTGTTACAATTTGGAGATTATTTGGAGGTTTCAACACTTTTTTTTTTCCCAGTAATTACTTCCACTGAACTTATGTTCTCTGCTAAACATCCTGGGGTTTTTTGTTTGTTTGTTTGTTTGTTTTGTTTTTTACGAAGTCGTGTGAACCATGGTTAAATCTGCTGTACTTATTTGCACAGAGATGAGGCTTGACTAAGTATTTTGGTTCTAAAATGCTCTCAGCCAAGCCCTGAGAGGATGAAGATAAGCAATCTTTGCACCCCACTGATAAAGTAGCATTGCTCCCTCGCTGGACTAGTCTCTTATTGTGGACTAGCTAGACTACAGAGGTGTTTCATTGTACATGAACCTGAGGTGAAGCACCTGAGGAACTCCAGCAAGGAAAGGATGGATATTCTGTCTTGCCTTCCCCTTAGCTGAGTGGCATCCACCTGTGCCTATGTGGTAAAGGCCTTTTCTCCAAGGTCACATTCCCTGAGAGGCCCTCCTTGTTGACTTCATGGAATTCAGGGACCCAAATACAAATGAGCCCAGTTATAATATGTTCATATTTCAAAGTTATCTCTCAAGTAACCCCGTCCCCTACCTAAGCTTGGAGTAATAAATAATATGTAGATGGTGTTGCTTCCTCATTTATCTTGGAAATAAAAAGAGATCCCTAGATATCATTGAATGTATTAAGTTGGAATGAATCTTAAAAGAGCATCTAAATCAAGTATCATGTTTTCTCGGGCAACCCTGAAGCCCAAAAAGGTTAAGCGTTCTGCCCAGGGTCCTACATTTGTTTAATGACAAAGCTTAAACTAGAACCCAGGCTTCAGGAGCCCAGTACTCTTTTCATTACACCATTTATAAGATTATGTCTCCAGGCACTGACTCGGTAATGAAATCATAGTGTTTGATACGCCTTGTAGAGAGAAGGCATTCAAACCATTGTCAGTTGAGTAAAAGATCCTTCCGTTTTCAGGGAAGTAACAAATGCTGGGAGAGCTGGACTTAGCACATGTGGATTTCCATGGTTATATTGGTCATGCATTTTGCCATTTACATGTTATTGTTCTCTTCTTCTTAAAGATCTTCAGTTTAGATCTTGGAGGAATATCAACTGTGGTTTTAAATGGCTATGATGTAGTAAAAGAATGCCTTGTTCATCAAAGTGAGATTTTTGCAGACAGACCATGCCTTCCTTTATTCATGAAGATGACAAAAATGGGAGGTATGTGTATTTTCACTTGTTTAGTGATTTACTATTTTAAATTACATTCCTTATTCTATGTAAATTTAGTACATAGAGTTTGGATTCTGTTGTACTGAAAAACAGGAAATAATCAATTAATTTAGGTTATAGAACCTCGTATTTGAAGACCTTTCAGGTCTGACAGCCATATTTTAGACCAATTCATGCTAATTCTATTGTAGTAATCCAGTCTGTAATATTATAAATAATGTTTTAAAGAATTAACATTTAATGATAGCTTCAAGTTTTGTGAAACATGTTAGGAATACACCTATGTGCATGCACACTTGAATCAAAAGTATTTTTTAAAGCCTGTCTTGAATACTTGATGACATTTTTACTGTCATTTTGCTTGTAGAATATGAAGCAGCCTTTCTTAACTACATATGTAGTTAATGACACGTAAATGAAGAATTGTGGGATTTGTGTAAAGGACTAGCTTCTGTTTGATTTAGTGTTGATGTGTTGGGTGATTCCATATTCAACAAGAGAGAAAGGCTGAAAGTTAATAGATTGGTGAGCAGAAAGCCTAAACTAGAATGTTGAAGTCACATACAGTGGTTTTAATACTTAATAGTCTAAGAGTTATACAACAATGGTGTCCAATATTCTCTAGTTTAATGAGAGCTTCACACTTAATTTCAAAGAAAAATGTAACAATATTTTGCTTACATAGACTAAAAATAAAGACATTGAAAAGAAAATAAAAATTAACCATATATTACATCACAAAACAAAAAAACTAATGCAAAGAAAATACCAGTTGTAAAGGACAAATTCTCAGGCCAGAGTATAATGATATTTGAAAGCAATAAAATAAATAAAACACAAATTTCCAGCCTCTTAAATACTCTTCTCAATAATAATTAGGCCAAAGAAGAAATTATACCACAATTATAATAGGAGACCTTTAAGGAAATTGTGAAAATGAAAGATGATGTTAGCAGAGCAGTATTTGGGATGAAGTATAATACTATATATTTTTCAAAGCTATAGATTTATAGTTTGGACTGTTTTTATTATAAAGAAAATTAAAATAAGCCTTCAACTTGATGTTTCCAAAAAACAGGAAGACAAACAGAAGTAGAAAATTATGTGTTATTTTAAGATACATATGCACTGAATTTGAAACTGGGAAATGAGAGCCACCATTAGCCCACTCTTTGAGTGAAAGTTGCCCGGTAGGTGGGCTCAGCCTATGCTTGGCCAGTGTAGAGTTATAACAAGGCTCCTCTGAACCTTCTTGTACATCTGTCCCATATGCATACATCTCGCTAAGGCTTGCTCTCATCCCAGTGCCTTTGCACTAGCTGTTCCCTCTAGAGCAGTGATCTTTCCCTGGATATCTGCTTGGCTCACTCTCTTGTGTCCTATATCTTTACTTATGTCACTTTCTCAGTGAGGCTTTCCCTGACCACCCTGTGTCTCCATCTTTGCTGTATAATTTGTTTGTTTGCCTCGCCTCACTAGTATGTAAGGTCCAGAGGAGTAGGGATCTCTGCCTCTTCCATTTACTGCTAGGTCTGTCATCTAGCACACTGCCTGGAACACAGTAGGTCTCTATAAATACATGTTGAATGAGTATTTGTTGAATGAATAGTCATCTGGAAATATAGAAAAGACAACTATGGGAACGTAAGATTATTACATAGCACTTCAGACCCCTTATGTACGGTTAATGTTATTATAAGCTCCAAATTCAAAAACTGTTGCTGAAATGTAAATTTCATAGGTACCTCATGTACAGGAGAATGTGACATTTTTTGTATTAGGTACATGTATGTACCAGTTATGAATGAAATTTTAAATAAAGCACATGTTACATAAATGTATATGCTAAAGATGTTTTCCTCTTGATAGGCAACTTATTTTTTTTTTAATTTTTTGCAAATCACCTTTTAAATTCAAGTATAATTAACTACAGTTATTTTATAACTACAGTGTTATATTAGTTTCAGGTGTACAATATAGTGATTCAACAATTCTGTACATTACTCAGTGCTCATCATCATAAGTGTACTCTTAATCCCCTTCACCTATTTCACCCATCCCTCCCACCCACCTCCTCCCCTCTGGCATCCACCAGTTTGTTCTCCATATTTTAGAGTCTGTTTTATTGTTTGTCTCTTTTTTCTTTGTTTTGTTTCTTAAATTCTACATATGAGTGAAATCATATGGCATTTGTCTTTCTCAGACTGACTTATTTTACTTTCATAATACCCTCTAGATCCATCCATGTTGCAAATGGCAAGATTTCATTCATTTTTTTTTTATGGCTGATTATATTCCCTTGTATATATACCACATCTTCTTTATCCATTCATCCATCAGTGGACACGTGGGTTACTTCCATATCTTGGCTATTGTAAATACTACAGTAAATGTAGGGGTGCATCTTGATAGTTAAGTTAAAGGGAATATATTCCCTAGTAGCGACATGAGAAGAGCAGAGTATACTGTGAAGACTGAAATTTTAAGGCAAGCAATATCAACATTGGAAGTTTGAGTTTCATGTTTGCCCTCTGTCCCTCTGTCTTCATTTGGGCTGCTTTAATAAAAACACCATATAGACCTAGTATCATAAACAACAAACATTTATTCTCACAGGTCTGGAGGCTGGGAAATCCAAGATCAAGGTGCCAGGAGATCTGGTGTCTGGGAAGAGCCTGCTTCCTGACTTGTAGACAGATGCCTTCTCCCTATATTCTCGCATAGCTGAGAACAATCATCTCTTCTTGTGTTTCTTGTAAGGGCACTAATCCAGTTCATGAGGCTCCACCCTCATGACCTCATCACCTCCCCAAAGGCCCAACCTCCTAATACCATCACACTGGGGGTTAGGCTTCAACATATGGATTTTGTGGGACACAAACATTCAGTTCTCAGTATCCTCCTTTAGGGTTGAGTATTTCCACCACATTGACGCCTCATTCAGCTTTCCTTGGCCTCTTCAAGAGTTACCTTGTGTAACATATGCTTTTAACTGGAGGATGTCTGTATTCTAAAACCTAGACTCTTAATGCAGAAGATTCCTAATCCTTGAAGGATGATTTTCAGCTGTTTGTTTAGTCCAAGATAAAATTTTTCCCATGGAACATGCAGTCATTTGTCGTTTATAGATGAGGGGTGTAGTAATAGTTAGAGAATACAGGTCTAGTTCACCCAGGATGAATTACATAAGACTGTCCAGTTTCATGTGGTGGGAGAATTACAGGTCTTTTCTGCCTGTCCCCAGATAAAAAGTAGACAAGCTTTATCTGTTGACAGTATTCTGTGGCTAATGAGTAGCAGAGAACAGGGCTTAAAACCACTAGGTTTATAGAAAGAGAATTGGAGAAGAATGACTGACCACCCTTTTTTACTCCATAGCGTTTTCAGGTGTTAGATACAGGAATGTTGGGATGATCACATTTTTTAATACTTTTGTTTTTTCAGGCTTACTTAATTCCAGATATGGTCGAGGATGGATTGATCACAGAAGATTAGCTGTAAATAGCTTTCGCTATTTTGGATATGGTCAAAAGTCTTTTGAATCTAAAATCTTAGAAGAAACCAAATTTTTTATTGATGCTATTGAAACATACAAAGGTAGACCTTTTGACTTGAAACAATTAATAACAAATGCTGTTTCAAACATAACCAATCTGATCATTTTTGGAGAACGATTCACTTATGAAGACACTGATTTTCAGCACATGATTGAGTTATTCAGTGAAAATGTGGAACTGGCTGCCAGTGCCTCCGTCTTCCTGTATAATGCCTTTCCATGGATTGGCGTCTTACCTTTTGGAAAACATCAACAGCTATTTAGAAATGCAGCTGTGGTCTATGATTTTCTCTCCAGGCTTATTGAAAAAGCTTCCATCAACAGAAAGCCTCAGTTACCTCAGCATTTCGTTGATGCTTATTTGGATGAGATGGAGCAAGGTAAAAATGACCCATCATCTACTTTCTCCAGAGAAAATCTTATTTTTTCCGTGGGTGAACTCATCATTGCTGGAACCGAAACTACAACCAATGTGCTACGGTGGGCAATTCTTTTCATGGCCCTTTATCCTAACATTCAAGGTGAGGATTCTGTTGACCATATAGGGCTGTCCTTACATTTAGGACTCACACATGTCTTACAGTCTTTGGCTGTGTACAAAGCATTTTATTTGGGAATTTCTCCTGTACTAGCCGAGAAGAAAAATATTTAATAGTTGTAAAGAGTTTCACGCATCTGTTCTCCCAAGTCATGTAAAAACCTCAGATAGGTCTTATTACACCTATTTTGTAAATGAGGGAAAAGTCTAAATGGCTGCCTTGCCCAAGTTCAGCCACTAGAAGTGGCAGAGCTGGGACCTGAACGCCAGTTTCTTCAAGTCAAATTTTATGTTTCACTATTTCCCTGGCTGAGAGTGATGTTATTCCAATTGTAGGGTTGTTTAATTTTTATTTGTCTTACTTTCGATTGTTAATTTTTTATTACTTTCAGTGTGTTTTTCACAACAAAGTTACTCAGAGCATTGGTTTCTGGTAGCACACAATATATGGCATATAGTCAAATAGAACTCCCAGATGATGAAAAATCTGAACCTGGTTGTCCCCATACCCTGTTGACTTATTATAGTTATCCTTTGTTTTGTCCCAAAGAGAAATTACTTTGGCTATAATTCTAAGAATTGCATAATAACTTGAACACTTTTCCTCTGACAGGACAAGTTCAGAAAGAGATCGATTTAATTATGGGACCCACTGGGAAGCCTTCTTGGGATGACAAATGCAAAATGCCTTATACCGAGGCAGTTTTGCATGAAGTTTTAAGATTCTGTAATATAGTGCCATTAGGGATTTTCCACGCAACCTCTGAAGATGCAGTCGTACGCGGTTATTCCATTCCTAAAGGCACGACAGTAATTACCAATCTTTATTCTGTACACTTTGATGAAAAGTACTGGAGAAACCCAGAAATATTCTATCCTGAGCGTTTTCTGGACAGCAGTGGCTATTTTGCCAAGAAAGAAGCTTTGGTTCCTTTTTCCTTGGGTAAGAGAACTTTCACTGGGGCATAACTTCAGGACAGAGTGTAATGACGGTTGCTCATGTATAACATCTTAATCTGAAATATTCCATTGTAGAATTAAAGATTCCAACACCAGAAACACAACATTGATTCTTACAGGAGAGAATGGTTTAATTAGAAGTCATTTACACCTGTTTCTATTCAATGCTTAATCTTGTAACTAGAAAGAAACTGTTGAGAAGCTCTGGCTTCTTCTGAAACTTTTTTGCTTGTGGATTTTGGCTTGTAAGCAAAACTTACAGAGCTAGAAGTCTGTAACAGGTAGCTTGAGAAACTGAGACCCAGGGGAAGAAATGACACCATAATTTGAAGTAAAATGAAAACAGAGCTCTCTTGGCTCCTAGTTTATTATACCTCATCTCCAAAAATACAGCTTCTGCTGTGAAAAAATACACAGATCACAAGATCCATGGAAAATGGACTGAAAACTCTTCCTTTAATTGGGGAAGGGTTAGCATTCAGTCATTTGAAATGAAATGAGTTTCTCCTGGATCTAGAGAACAAAATGTCATACCTCAAATTCAGTCTTTCATGGTGTATCTTGGGCTGTGTTGCAACATGAAAGGGAAGTGTGGAAGGGGATTCGTAAGCTTACAGAAGTCCATGATCTGACAAAAGAAGGTAAAGAAATGGGCTCTGAGAACTGAAGTGCCAGTTTTTATTCTTTTTAATAAACATAACTTTCTTTAAATTCCAGATTTCCTTAACGGTACCCACATATTAGATACAAATTTTGGTAAATATTGTGGATTTTTTTTAATGTTTATTTATTTTTGAGAGAGAGCGAGAGAGAGAGAGACAGAACATGAGCAGAGGAGGGGCAGAGAGAGACGGAGACACAGAATCTGAAGCAGGCTCCAGGCTCCGAGCTGTCAGCACAGAGCCCGGCGAGGGGCTCGAACTCACTGAGCTGAAGTGGGACACTTAACCAACTGAACCACCCAGGCACCCCAATATTGTGGAGTTTTTAAAAAAAATATGTTTTGTTGTTTTGTTTTGCTTTGTTTTGTTTTGTTTTTAGGGAGAAGACACTGTCTTGGAGAACAGCTGGCTCGGATGGAAATGTTCCTGTTTTTTACAACATTGCTTCAGAGGTTTCACCTGCATTTTCCACATGAACTGGTTCCAGATCTGAAGCCCAGATTAGGCATGACATTGCAACCCCAGCCCTACCTCATCTGTGCAGAAAGGCGCTGAAAGTGTGTGGATGTTTTCTGGGAAAAGGCTATCTGGTTGCCTTTTACCTCTGAACCTTGTTTATCTAATCAGTGTGCGCGTTTGGACAAAAATCACAGCATCATAAAGCCAAATGAACACAGGTGTGTCTTTGAAAACAGTACTAAAGCAATAATAAGCATTAGCTATGTTTTTTTTAAAAGCTTTTATGACTTCTAGGGCAGAATTATCTGTGGAGGAAAACAAAGGTGCAAATGACAGGTGTTGCTTAAGTAAGAAGGGCCGTGGATGCCCTAAGCAGAGCCTGACTTTTCAGCCTCTTCTTGAACACCACGTACTTCTCATCCTTTCTTAATTCCATCTTGCTCTGGTCCTGGGGTCCCTGTTTCCAAATGCCAGTGCCAGCCCCCTTCTGATCAGGTATCATCATTAATGGGTAGTGTGGTATGCGTCCAGTTTAATAGAGGACTGAAGGAGAAATTAGAACCCAAATAAAGGAGTTTGGAGTACAGAGGTATTTTAGACATGGTGGCAGATAATAGAAGAAATATCTACATATTTTAGAACCTGCCAATGCTTTCAAGTCTGGCTCCCTACTATACCTTCATAAGAATTGTGTCATCTCCTTATAAATGAGGGTCCCTGTGACCCCTGAGTATTCATCCTCATAGCATCAGTTCCGTAGAAGGAAATTGCAATAATGTAATTACAATAAAAATGACCCCCACAAAGTGATTATTAATTCTTCACAGGCACAGACATTTTTCCTAGTACCACTCTTTTCCTAAACCAGGCACAGGTCCTAAAGATTGAATCATTTTACTTGTAGAGGTAAATTTCCTTGGATTTTAGTCATTTCCTTGGATTACTGTATTTTCCTGAAGATAATACTATATAAATCCAAAAAAAAACATACTTTAGAGTCAGGGTAAATGTATACATTGGGACACTTCAGAGTGATGGGCTTCTGTTAATAGTGATGCCAGGAAAATGTGTGAACTGTGACTGTCCTGATCAAACTGCTCTGTGTATCTACCCATATATAGTTTTTTAACAAGATTTCTTCCAAGATTATACATCAAGGGTTTCTGCTCGTATAACTTGGCTCATGAGTACTTGCTGCCTTGTATGTATATATACAACAATGACTTCTGTTAAGAATATGAATTTAGGGGTGCCTCAGTGGCTCAGTTGGTTAAGCGTCTGACTCCGGATCTCAGCTCAGGTATTGATCTCAGGGTCGTGAGACTGAGCCCTACATTGCTCTGTGCTGGGCATGGAGCCTACTTAAAAGAAAAAAAAGAGGGGCGCCTGGGTGGCGCAGTCGGTTAAGCGTCCGACTTCAGCCAGGTCACGATCTCGCGGTCCGTGAGTTCGAGCCCCGCGTCGGGCTCTGGGCTGATGGCTCGGAGCCTGGAGCCTGTTTCCGATTCTGTGTCTCCCTCTCTCTCTGCCCCTCCCCCGTTCATGCTCTGTCTCTCTCTGTCCCAAAAATAAAATAAAACGTTGAAAAAAATTAAAAAAAAAAAAAAGAGAAAAAAAAGAGAATATGAATTTAACCTTAGTAACTTCATCTGTTGAATATTTCCAAGTGTGATGAATCAGGAGTCTTTGCCTTTCTGGCTTATTAAGATGTTTCTGGTTGCAGGAGGGAAAAAGTCCTGGGTAGATACACTTCAATGGGACATTTGAAGGTAGTATGGCAGTTTTAGGGTGAGTATGTCCTACGTGCTCCATACTACAAAGATCTGCTTGCTCACATCCCTCGATTTGGCTTCCCAGATGGCATCAGCTTTATCTTAAGGCAGACTCGTGGAAGTACATGTGCTTTGTTCTCCTCCTTGTAGAGACATGGGAGCTTTTCAGATATTCCCCCAGAACTGTTCTTTGTGTCCCATTGGTCCTAACTAAGTTACATGCCCATCTTTTAAAACTCTGTCTTTTGAGTGGGATTATGGTTCACTTAGGCCTGACTTCTAGAGCCCGTGATGGAGTTGGCTTCTCCCAAAGTACATGTGCTACCCTGGGGAAGTATAGTTACCTAAACAGAAATAAGGAGAGTTATGAAGAGAAGAGGAACTCCTGACTAGCAGACCAATTACAATGTCCACTTCACTGCCCCCTGACCACTTGCTAGGCCCAGCAGCTATCCTACCTGCCTCCCTGCCTCTAGACAAATGTGTTCATTCAAGTTGCTTTTTGATCTTTCTCTTCCTTTGATGAGCAAATCTCTCATCCCTGGGCCTCCTGCTTACTGTCATATCTCCTCTGAATGCCTGAGGTGAACTTCTGAGACTGGAGATTCTGGAGGGTTGGTGGTCTTAGCAAAGAAATTTACTGAACTGGAATGGATTGTAATCAAAATTAAGGAGGCTTCTTTTGCTCCTGAATGCTACCACTATTTCTTTTAGGATGACCTTCATAAACCTACAGAGAATGAAGAACATACTATTTATTTCTTTACTTTGTACCCATTTCTTACGTTACATTTTTTCTTACTGAGGTCAGTGCGAACTTGACAAAATCATTTAAAAATGTAGATTCATAGCTTATTAAATGTAAAAGAGCTTTCATCTCATTGTGCTCATTTTATAGCCAAAGAAATAGGAGTTCAGAGGGAAAATGATTCCTGTAGTTCGTAGCAGACACATGTCCTTCATCCCTATGCTTTTTACTCCTAATGATTTATACTGTGCTTTACAGTTTATAAGGTTGTTTTTCAATATACTGTCAACTCTTGACTATTTGGAGCCAATTAACTGTGGTAAAAAATAAAATGCTGCCATTTTTGAAAACTATAAATTAACATGAATTAGTAGTCCATAATGGAAAATATTTATTTTGGGAAACCATGTAGTAATAGACTATGGATCTTCTGCAGTGGAAATGCCTTCTCTGATCAATCAGTGGTGAGCTCCTACCTAGAATGTTGGAAATCTAACTTCCAATTCAAAATGGCAACTGAGCATTCTTCTCCTCAAATACCATTGAAATAACTCTAAGGATAGAAAAAGGGATAAAGGCATTGAGAATGGGGATGGAGGACCATATTAGTGAATTATATACTTTGAAGTTCTAAAAGATCGAAGGCAAGTGGAACAATACTGAAAGCACTACAGACAAGACCACGCATAGTCAAAGGCTGAGGTAGAGGTGGGAGCTCATCCTTCAAAGGACAGCTAAGGAGAAAATCAGATAAGGAGAGGAGCTCATGAGGACAAGAGTGGGAAGAAATCAAGCTTATGCCCTGTTCTCACCCCACTTTCTCTTCCTGTTTGTGAAGCTGTAGAACTTGTTCCCAGTGCTGAAAGAGTCGTCTAAACAAATTGAGTACTGTGCCTGGGAGATGATGGTGTTCCTACATAGCGATTGGTGCCCTAGATTGGCAGCCCCCTAGTTTGGTCTGATTTTGAACCTAAAGTTCTGCATCAACTAAAACTATTAATCAGGTGTGAGGGCAAGTTTCAGTCAACCAAGTAATTAGGGGGAAATGTCAGCAAAAGGGCTAGCATTACAAAGGTGGAGTAAGTGTGACAGAATAATACCTAAACATTTTATACTCTGACTGTGTAGAAACAATGTATCTAACAAAAATAAGTAAAAGGAGAGAAGGTAGAATGTAGAAAAAGCTCCCTATATAATAAGAATCAAAGGACATAATTTAAAACTGACAAATCAAGTAGAATTTTAAGTATACCTAAAAGGCCAAAAGTAAAGGATAGTAATATTGCCTAAAATTGGGTCGTGGGAGATATGGAGGAAGAAGAGATACAAGCTAATGCTATACATAAAGGAGAAGCAGATACTGTCCAAAGAAATAAGGTGCAAAAATGCTACATAAAGGTAGAAGTATAAAGAAAACCACTAAATCAAAAACACAAAAAGTGTCAGAACTAAAATTAATTTTTTAATAAAGAGCAAATAATATGAGAGAACTAAACTAAGTCTCTACATACAGTCACACTAAGGAAATGTAAAGAGGCTTTTATCTCACTTATTAAAATAAAAAGGTGTTCAGATTGGATCCTGGACAAAACCTAATGCTATATTAGGTATATGCTATACACAAGAGACATCTAAAACAGATTAAGGTCAAAAATAAAAGGTTGGGCAACACATACCAGGCAAATGGAAATAAAAAGAAAGCAGAATTCATGATCTTAGCGAAACAAGGTAGAACTCAAGGCAGAAAGCATAAGCAAGACAAAGAAATTCATTTTATAATCCTGAAGACTAATTCTCAAGGAAGTTATGATAGTTATGAATAAATATTGCACCTAATAACGGCATCTTTCATAAAGCAAAAATGACAAGAGATACATGGAGAAATATGTAGAAGTACCTTAATACTAGGAGACGAATGAATTCACTTCCGTCGGCCTAAGACAAATTGAGTGGGCCAAAAAACCAAACAACAACAAAACACAAAACAAATGAAGATAACAAAGACCCATACTACATGATCAGTCAGGTAGATCTGACAAATATACATCAAATTCTATACCTGATAATAGAATATGCCATCTTTCTAGTATTCATGAAAATTGACCATATCAGTGGATGAAAAGTGAACTTTGATAAATTCCAGAAGTATAAATAATACAGATTTCATTCTCTAAAAATACAATAAGATTGGGTATTCATAACAAAATAATGAAACCAGAAAATGAAATTGTCCTTATGTTGTGGAATTTTTTAAAAAATCAAAAATAATCTTTGGGCAAAGGGGAACTACAAACCAAAATTGCAGAATTCTAGAAAACAATAAAAACTCTGAATATTTACATCTATGGAATATAGCTAGAGTAGTCCTCAGAAGAAAAGTCATAGCCCTAAATACTTCAACGAAAAATGAAATGTTGAAAATGAATTAAATATAGGTTTTTTTAAATTAGAAAAATAACCAAAGGAAAGCATAAGAAAAGAATTATAAATTCCTGACAGCCAGGAATTAATGAGTTAGACAATAGAGAAATAGAACTAATAAGATGTATTTGTTTTAAATCAATACATTGGATCAAGAGTCAGCAAATTACACCCTACAGTCAAAATGTGGCCCATCATCTGTTTTGTATGGCCTACAAGCTAAGAATGGTTTTTTTTCATTTTTAAATGGTTGAAAAAATTTATTTTTTTACCAGTGTATACTCATCAAACAAAAACAAGAAGAGAGAGAAAAGTGAATTTTGAATGTCATGCTTTTAGGGCATAGTGGAGTGTGGATTATTTTAACCAAATTAGGTGGCAAAACATAATAAATTATTATAGACTAACACTGTAGCTCTGCCAAAATAATGCAGAATGTTCTGGCATTATCAGACTGAGCACTTGTCACAGTATCCTTCACACAGGAAAGCAGTGGTCAGGAAAATTAGGTATTTTTTAATGATATCTATCATTCTCACAATTGAATGAAATGAAAATGAAGCTGCAACCAAAGTTTCTGAGTGGCTCGTTTGTTATCCAGGCAGGAAAAGTCATTTGCTACTTGTGAATTAGTTGTGTTTAATTGAAGCAGCCAAAAAAATGTGTCCAGAAAATAAACTTGCTTAAGACTAACAGTCTTTCATTGAGAACAGTTGCTCAGAGTTAAGGACATTGGAGCAATGTTGATAGTCAATTAAAAACAATGCAGATGATTTTGAGTGATTTTCCTTGGTTCTTGATGAGTAAACAGATGTTACCCATACTGTTGAGTTGCTGTTTATTCAAGAAGTCAGCACCAAGTTTGACTGAAAATTTAGCCTCTGTGAACAGTCTCCATTAAACAACTACAGAAGAGGATATTTTCAAAGAAGATGAGAAAACACTATTTCAGTACAACTTGAGATGGAATCAGCTAAGATGTGTTATCACTGACAGTAAAGGTAGATGTGGGACAGAACAAGGCGTGGACAAGTTATGATTCAGCAGGTACTTTGCACAAAATACTTGAATCTCTCATGTGTTACAGAACTGGTGAGGTCAGCACTGAACTTCACTTATTCTCATGGACTTAACCATCATTAGTTTTGAGAATTTTTGTCAGAAATAGAGGCGGAATATCCTGACTTGCTCTCCCAAGCCACGGTTCAATGACTTAGTGATAACGTTTTATTGCAAATTTTTTTAGCTTGGGACCAAAATTCAATTTTTTCTGAATGAAAGCAACCATCCTTAACTATTGTTATTACATACTGAATGGCTTTGGACGTTAGCTTTTTTTTTTTTTTTAATGTTTATTTTTGAGAGAGAAAGAGCAAAGAGACAGAATGTGAGTGGGGGAAGGGCAGAGAGAGAGAGGGGGACAGAGAATCCGAAGCAGGCTCCAGGCTCTGAGCTGTCAGCACAGAATCCGACGTGGAGCTCGAACCCATGAACTGTGAGATCATGACCTGAGCCGAAGTGGGACCCTTAACCGATGGAGCCACCCAGGTGCCCCTGGACATTAACTTTTACAGCAGATCATTCTTAATGAGTTTAACCTAAAATTGAAAGGCCAAACAGTGCTTATGTGGGAAGCATACTGAGGCGAAGTTGACTAGAATTTAAATTTTTAAAAAACATAAGAGAAAATACATTCACAGTACTGTACTATAAAAAATCTGCATATAAGTGGACCTGCACAGTTCAAATCTGTGTTGTTCAAGAGGCAATTGTAATATTAAGCCACTTTATATACTGGCTGTGCCGTCAAAAGTTCAAATGAAAAGTAAGCCCTCCGTTCCCACACATCTTTCCAGCACATGTTTTGTGAGCTCACACTAAGGTTTCAGCAGCACTTTTTCAGATCTGAATGCCAGTGCAAAGGGAATTTCCATATTTCAAAATTTATTTAACTGTGTGACCAAAGAGCTTCCATCTAACCTTCAATTGCAAGTGATTAGTCTGTAAAGTAATGACATGCTAAAAAGGCAAATATTGAAGAATTTAATAGAATTCTATAAATGTCTTCCCAGTAATTAATATACTCAATTAAAATTAGGTGCTCAGGCTCACGCCAGTCAGAGTGGCCAAAATGAACAAATCAGGAGACTATAGATGCTGGAGAGGATGTGGAGAAACGGGAACCCTCTTGCACTGTTGGTGGGAATGCAAACTGGTGCAGCCACTCTAGAAAACAGTGTGGAGGTTCCTCAAAAAATTAAAAACAGACCTACCCTATGACCCAGCAATAGCACTGCTAGGAATTTACCCAAGGGATACAGGAGTACTGATGCATAGGGGCACTTGTACCCCAATGTTTATAGCAGCACTCTCAACAATAGCCAAATGATGGAAAGAGCCTAAATGTCCATCAACTGATGAATGGATAAAGAAATTGAGGTTTATATACACAATGGAGTACTACGTGGCAATGAGAAAGAATGAAATCTGGCCCTTTGTAGCAACATGGATGGAACTAGAGAGTGTGATGCTAAGTGAAATAAGCCATACAGAGAAAGACAGATACCATATGGTTTCACTCGTATGTGGATCCTGAGAAACTTAACAGAAACCCATGGGGGAGGGGAAGGAAAAAAAGAAAAGGTTAGAGTGGGAGAGAGCCAAAGCATAAGAGACTCTTAAAAACTGAGAACAATCTGAGGGTTGATGGGGATGGGAGGGAGGGTAGGGTAGGTGATGGGTATTGAGGAGGGCACCTGTTGGGATGAGCACTGGGTGTTGTATGGAAACCAATTTGACCAAAAACTTCATATATTGAAAAAAATAAAAAATAAAAAAATAAAATTAGGTGCTCAGGGATTGATATCAGTATTGGCAGTATCCATCTTTGTGAAAAGGCACTGTCAAATATGAAATATGTAAATCTCATTACAGATCAGCATTAACAGATGAACATTTGTAATGTTTTGATGATAGGAAACATGAAGTTTGAACCCCAGTTAAGCAAAATTTTATCTCCTGGAAAAGAATTCCCTTTTTCTCATTAGTGGATCAGTATTTTTTTTAAGTACTTATTATATTTTGAATGTCGTCAATAAAAATTTTGTAAAAATTTTCACTCCTGTTTTACAAATATCTACCTAATGTTCTCGGCCTGCAAAGTGGAAAATACTTACTATACACCACTATATGAAAAAGTTTGCTGACTCTGGAATTAGACAAGCAAACTAAGCACTAGCTAACTTGATTAATCCAGGGAAAGGGGGACATAGCATAAGTACTCAAAATATGAAATGACAAGGGAGAGTAATCACAGAAACAATTTTAATAATCATAAGAAATTGATTTACATAACAATGCAAAGGAGTTTGAAGAGTGAATGAAATCGATAAACTGTGAAAGTAGAATTTACTGACATTCACCCTAAAAGAAACAGGTTCAACAGATCAGTTTTCATCAAAGAAAAAGTTGCCAAAAGCGTAGCCCTCAGAGAAACTATTTGAGCTGATACACTAATAATGAAGTAGAAGAAAAGGAAATTAGGAAAACAATCCCATTTACAATTGCACCAAAAATAATAAAATACCTAGTGATAAACTTAACCAAGGAGGTGAAAGACTCTGAAAACTATAGGACATTGATGAAAGAAATTGAAAACACAAACACATGGAAAGATATTCCATGCTCATGGATTGGAAGAACAAATAATGTTAAAATGCCCATATTACCCAAAGCAATCTACAGATTCAATGCGACCCCTATCAAAATACCAACAGCATTTTTAACAGAACTAGACCAAATAATCCTCAAATTTGTGTGAAACCTCCAAAGACCCTGAATAGCCAAAGCAATCTTGGAAAACAAAAACAAAGCTGGAGGCATCACTATCCCAGATTTCAAGATATACTAGAGATTACCACATGTAATCAAAACAGTATGGTACTGGCACAAAAATAGACACATGGATCAATGGAACAAAACAGAGCCCAGAAATAAACCCACCCTTTTATGGTGTATTAATCTACAACAAAGGAGGCAAGAGTATGCAATGGGAAAAAGACAGTCTCTTCAATAAATGGTGTTGGGAAGACTGCATGCAAAAGAATGAAACTGGACTACTTCCTCACACCACATACAAAAACTCAAAATGGATTAAAGACCTAAATGTGAGATGCGAAACTATAAAAATCCTAGAAGACAGCACAGACAGTAATGTCTCTGACATTGGCCATAGAAACATTTTTTTTAGATACACTTCCTCAGGCAAGGGAAACAGGCAAAAAATAAACTCCTGGGACTACATCAAAATAAAAACTTCCGCACAGCAAACAGCAAAACAAAAACACAACCTGCCAAATGGGAAACGATATTTGCAAGTGATCTATCCGATAAGGAGCTATTACCCCAATATATAAAGAATTTATACAACTCAACACCAAAAGAATGCAAAGAATCCAATTTAAAAATGGGCAGAAGACATGAAAAGACATTTCTCCAAAGAAGACACACACGGCCAGCAGATACGTGAAAAAATGCCGAACATCACTAATCACCAGAGAAATACAAATCAAAACCACACTGAGATACTACCTCACACTTGTCAGAATGGCTAAAACCAAAACACAAGAAACAACAAATGTTAGCAAGATTGTCGAGAAAAAGGAACAGTTGTGCACGGTTGGTGGGAATGCAAATTGGTGCAACCACTCTGGAAAACAGTATGAAGGTTACTCAAAACATTAAAGATATAATTACCATATGATACAGTAATTCCACTACTTAGTATTTACCCAAAGCATATGAAGACACTTCTTGTGGAAAGGAATGTGGCAGCATCTATCAAATAATAGATGTGTTCACCTTTTGACCAAACAATTCCAACTTTTAGGGAAAGATTTTTTTTTTAATTTTTTAAGTGTTTACTTATTATTGAAAGACAGAGACAGAGCATGAGCGTGGGAGGGGCAGAGAGAGGGAGGAGACACAGAATCCAAAGCAGGCTCTAGGCTCTGAGCTGTCAGCACAGAGCCTGATGTGGGGCACGAACCCACAAACCGCGAGATCCTGACCTGAGCCAAAGTCGGACGCCTAGCCAACTGAGCCACCCAGGTTCCCCATTTAGGGAAAGATTTTAATGAGAATATTCACAGTTAATTTCATCAGGAAGACAATTAAGTGGGGATCTGTTTGCTGGAACCTTGTCGTTTTTTTCCTTAATAGCTGTTCATTATTGTCTGAATAAAGACACAAAAGATCAATAAAGATAAGATAATCAACCATTAAGATGACAAAATTCAAGAAGAATAAACATGATTTCTTGCATTTAAGTTCAAATAACTCCTTTTAGTAAAGGATAAGTAAAGAATCTCTCCTGCAGATCCACTTGAACACATACAAAGGGATGTAAGTGCCAGGTTATTCACTCATGCGTTATTTATGACAGCAAAACAAAACAAGCCACTGCAACCATACATTTCTATCAATGAAGGAATGTTGGAATAAACTACAGTATATACTACAATAGAATATACTACAGCTGCATTAAAAATGAGGATGTCTTCTGTGTAGTAATATGGAGAGGTCTTTAGGACAAATCATGTTAAAACAACAAAAAATGAAAAACCAGTATACGCAATGTGGTAGCTAACCTCCAAAATTACCCCTGATGATCCCCATCTAGTATATTCAATTTTGCGAATCCAGTCTGGTGTGTGTGACCAATAGAATATGGAAGTCATAATGTGTGACCTCTAAGGCTTGTCTAAAGGCACTGCAACTTTTTCACCTGGGTCTCTAAGCTCTCATTCTGGGAGAATCTGGCCACCATATTTTGATGACACTCCAGCAGTCCTGTGGAGAGGTCCACACTCAGAGAAACTGAGGTCTCTCACCAATTGCCAGGATCAACTTGTCCACCATGTGAGTGAGCCACCTTGGAAATAGATCCTTCTCAAACTTTCAGATGACTACAGACCCAACTGTCGTCTGATTGTGATCTTATGAGAGATCCTGACCAAGAACTGCTCAGCCATCCATTTCTAAATTGTCTGCTCACAAAAATGACGATGATTATTACCAGTATATTTTGGGGTGATTTCTTAGAGAGCATTAGCTAATGAATACAAAGAACAATGTATAAAATATGTTCCCTTTTTGTATGAGGTGGGGAATTTGTGTGTGTGTGTGTGTGTGTGTGTGTATGCACTTGTATTTGACTAAAAAGCATTAGATAGGTTAATACAAAACTAATGAAAATGGTCATTTCTAGGAAACTCAGAGAAAAGGATAGATGTGGATGGGGTAGAAGTATGTTCATCTTTTATTAAATTTTTGATTATGTATCAGTAATTGTATTTATTATATATAATATAAAAAACATATATACCTAATATATATAGATAGATATAATTGAAACCACAAAAAGCAAAGATATTTTTTAAAGTTTATTTATTTTGAGGAGCACCTGGATGACTCTGTTGTTTAAGTGTCTGACTTTGGCTCAGGTCATGATTTCATGGTTCAGGAGTTTGAGCACTTTGTCAGGCTCTGTGCTGGAGCCTGCTTCAGATTCTGTGTCACCCTCTCTCCCTTCCCTCTCTCTCTTGCACTTCTCTCTCTCTCTCTCTGTCTCTCTCTCTCTCTCTCTCAAAAACAAACAAGCATTAAAAAGATAAACAAAAAATAAAAGTTTATTTTGAGAGAGAACGCGTCTGTGCATATAAGCAGGGAAGGGGTGGAAAGAAAGAAAGAGTGAATCCCAAGCAGACTCTGATCTGTCAGCACAGAGCCTAACTTGGGGCTCAAACTCATAAACTGTGAGATCATGACCTCAGCTGAAACCAAGAGTCAGATGCTTAACAGACTGAACCACCCAGGTGCCCCCAAAGATATTTTTGAAAATTAAAATTGATCTTTTTTTTATAAAGTGCTAATACCCAGGGGCGCCTGGGTGGCGCAGTCGGTTAAGCGTCCGACTTCAGCCAGGTCACAATCTCGCAGTCCGTGAGTTCGAGCCCCTCGTCGGGCTCTGGGCTGATGGCTCAGAGCCTGGGGCCTGTTTCCGATTCTGTGTCTCCCTCTCTCTCTGCCCCTCGCCCGTTCATGCTCTGTCTCTCTCTGTCCCAAAAATAAATAAACGTTGGGGAAAAAAAAATTAAAAATAAATAAATAAAGTGCTAATACCCAGATAAAGTGGAAGCTCCAAGGACAAAAACTAGGCATGGGTATTTTTAAAGGTCCCGAGTGATTTTAATGTACAACTTGTATATATAGAAACACTGTCCTAAGAGGAGCTCTTTTTCAACTTTCCAAAACTGACAGGAGCAGTAATGGAAAATTTAAATAGTGCTATAACTAATAAAGAACTTGAATTCATATTTTTTTCAATGTCTACAAAGAAAATTCTAGGTCTACATGAATTTACCAATGAATTCTAAAGACAATCTTATACAAATACTTCTAGAGAATAGGAAAAGAGGACACGCTACCCAACTGATTTTTTTTTCATGCTAGGATAATTCTGATACCAAACGCATGTCTATTTAAAGAAAGAAAAATGATAAGGCAATCTCACATGTGAACATAGATGCAAAGATATATATAGATATATAGATATATAGATATACATATATATAGATATATAGATATTTCACACATGACCAATGTTCTTACAAGGACACCAGTCAGATTTGATTAGGGTCTCCATAATTATCTCATTTAACTTAATTGCCACTTTATAGGCCTTGTCTCCAATTACAGTCACATTCTGAGATATTGGGGGTTAAGGCTTCAACATACGGATTTGGGGGTATACATATACAATTAAGCTTTTAACAACAAGATAGTGAAGAATTGTGGGGCCAAGATCCAAACAAAAGAGGAAACCCGGAGAAGTGAGCTTAGACTGTGTCCTGCTTATTTTCTCCTAGAGTTGTGAACCAATCTGGGGGAGACCACTCACAGGCTGAGAAGGTAAGCACGGTTTTTGGTGGATTCACAGAGCTAGAGTCCCAAAACTTGGGAGAATATGCCTAACAAGGGCCCCTAAAAAGCTGTGTTTTCAGTGTAAGTGAAAAAATGGGCTTCACTGAAGTTGAAGCCCGGCTTTGAATTGCCCAGCTTAGTCCCTGATTGGATTAAGGTGATTCAAGATTACTAGTACTAATGTCCCAGCATCCTGCCAGAGGCAAACAAATCCTCCCCGAAGGAAAATAAAAATTCTAGGCCTCAAATATTTCTTCAACTTTTTCATTTACATTGTTGGCACTAAATGATAACTAGCATGTAAGGAGACAAAATATTGACTGAAACCAAAAGAAACAACAGACAACAAAAAGAGACCTTTAACAGATCCAGGTAATAGAATTACCAACTGCAAACTTAACAGTAAACATGCTTAATATGCCTGTAGTGGACACTCTTAGTGCTCTACCATAATTGTATTTTCTAGGTGGATTCACTTCAACTATGCCCCCACCCCTACCCCCAGCATTAGCTGCTCTTACTCTCCCAGAACTGTCCTCAATTGATGGGGTCATCTATCCTGGAATTCCCTAGGAGGTTAGCCTAAACCCCCCATCCCCATACGTTATATACACACACCACTTGCCTCAAAGAGGACAACTGTGTGATGCTATTGGTGCTTCAGGGCACCATCCTGTGGGATCAGGCCAAGGACTTCAGCCACATCAGTGTCTTTGGCTTTTTCCCCATCCTAGCCTCTGCCCCTCATAAATTTCAGCTGAGAGCATTTCCTCAATAAATAAGTTACACAAGAGTCCCTAGCTGAAGGCTCTGCTTCTTGGAAACCTAACAAAATGTTTAAAATGGAAAAATTCATTAGAGAATTAAAACCATAAAATGGAAATTCTAAAACTGAACAAAAAAAATTAGCTAAATTATAAGAACGAGATAGATTTTGTAGCAGACCAAAATGTAGTGAAGAAGTGGCCTAGAATTAAGCATGGAGAGATAAAGGGGTGGAAAATTTTAAATGTGTAAGAGACACGGGGAATATAATAACATCTAACATTTGGGTACCTGAAAACCCAGAGGGGAAAAAGAAAGAATGGGACAGAGTATTTGAAGATCTAATTTTCCAAAACTTAAAAGATTTCAAGCCAGAGGTTCAAGAAGCCCTAAGAATACCATACAGTGAAAATAGAAAGAAAATCACTTCAAAGCAACAACAATAAAACTGATCGCTAACTTTATAAAAGAAACAGTGCCAATGCAGAAGACAAAGCATGATACCTTTTATGCTGCAAGAAAATACTTCATCTAGAATATTACACTCAGCCTTGATAACCCTCACTCCAAAAGGTGAAAGACATTTCAGGCAAAGAGAAGGCAGGTGAATGATTGTCTTCAGCAGGAAGATGAGGGGATTGAGATGGGGAAGAGGCATGAGAGAGCTTCTGAGGGGACAGCAATGTTTGCTGCATAATGGTGTTCATAGTATTTTATTTTGCTGCGAATATTGCTGTATACGTCTATGTATACTTCACGAAAACATTAAAAATTTTACCCATTGTACTCATTTTTAATGTAAAAATATTTCACTTATAAATACCTTCTAAAGCAGATGAGCCTGTATACTGAATGAACAATGCTGGATATTTCTCAAATGTGTTATGTAGTAATGATTAATGAGAGGTTTGCAATGTTGTGATTTATAAGAAATATATCTTTGGCCATATCTACAACCAAAATATATTTCTCATATATATCTGGTCTACAGCTTCCAAAACCCTTGGAATTTCCTAAGTGATAAGAGCAATGAGAGCATCTTTTGTTATAATGTTTGGTCCCTTGCCGTCAATATCTAAATAAATGCTTCAGAGCCATAAAGGTGAAATGGGTGTCTTGTTATTCATAACAAGCCCTCTTCCACCACAGCTGGGTTTATGTTAATGAGGTGACTTTGGGGAGGTGTCTAAGTGTGAGGACTTGTTGTCAGGGGAACCAATCAGGATCAAAAGGTTGGAAGTTTCAGTCCCACCCCCTGATTTCCGGGGAGGGGAAAGGAGTTGGAGGTTGAATCAATCACCAAAAGTAAATGATTTAATTCATCATGCCTGTGTTATAAGGCCTCCATAAAAACCCAAAAGGAAGTGGTTTGGAGAACTTCCAGGTTGGTGAACCAGAATGTTTCCATGTACCATTGTGCTAGGTCCGAAGCTCCATAATGACAGAAGGTCCAGTGTTGAGGAACTTGCCCTTTGTATCTCTTCATCGGCTGTTGGTTTGTATCCTTTAATAGTCTCTGTAATAAACTGGTAATTTGTGAGTAAATGGGTTTTTTTTTAAGTTCTGTGAACAACTCTAGCAAATTAATGGAACCCAAAGAGGGGGTTGTGGGACCCTCCAATCCGTAGTCAGTGTGTCGGTCAGCGATGGGTGTCTGAAGCAGAGGGCAGTCTCGTGGGACTGAGTCCTTCACTTGTGGAATGTGATACTATTTCTGGGTAAATTGTGTCAGAATTGAGTTGAATTGTAGGACACGCAGCTTGTGTTGCAGAATTACTTCGTAGTGGTGTGGGGAAACCACATTCCCCCATTGGAATTCTAGAACAATTAAGTTTAATTTCAAAATAAAACAGCACTTAGGGCCGCCTGGGTGGCTCAGTCGGTTAAGCGTCCGACTTCAGCTCAGGTCATGATCTCGTGGCTCGTTGAGTTCAAGCCCAGTGTTGGGTTCTGTGCTGATAGCTCGGAGCCTGGAGCCTGCTTTGGATTCTGTGTCTCCTTCTCTCTCTGCTCCTCCTCCACTCACTGTCTCAAAAATAAATAAAACATTAAAGAAATTTTTAAAAGTAAAATAGCACTTAAAAAACTGAGATTTCTTATAAAAATCTGTATTTTTAGCCTTTTCTTGAAAAATGAAGATCTGTCAATGCTGGGCTGGCATCTTGAGTGGTAAAAAACTAGAGCTTAGTTGTGGCTTTCTAAATGAGTATACATATATATTGCACCAAGCCCAAATTATTAATTTACAGTTTCTATCCAGTCTTGTAGGTATTTAAATATGTGGCCCCACTTAAAACATTTGAAGAAAGCTCTCATTTGTGTTCTACTGTGAATCTTTGCTTCTAAAGACTAAATATTCTAGGTTCTTTACATAATTTGGTCCTTATTCTCTCTGGACCTCTTCAATGTACCAATGTTTACTTTAAAGCATATCATCTGGCTATTTCAGAATGGGGTGGATGCACTTTTTTTAAATTTTTTTTTTTTTTTTTAGGAATGCAATTTGAGACCTCCTTTTGCCTATTCTTAAACCAGAAAAACATACTTAGAGGTAATTAACAACAGCTCTCAGTGCTTTTAGTAGTAGAGGTCTTATTAAACCAGCCCTTCAATTATCCTTTCTAAAAGGAGTTATTTGAACTTAAATGCAAGGAATCCTGTTTATTCTTCTTGAATTTCATCATCTTCATGGTTGATTTTCTTATCTTTATTGATCTTCTGTGTCTTCATTCAGGCAGATAATAGTGAAACAGCTATTAAGGGAAAATCAAGGCAAAGAAAGCTTCAGCAAACAGATCCCCACTTAATTTCTTCTTCTTGATGAAATTAACTGAATATTCTCATTAAAAATCGGCAACCCCCTCCCCCCATATGAGAATTTTGACTACGTGAAGCCTTTTCAAGAGATTAAAGTGAGTCTAAGATCCTAAACTTGGGGACCACTTCCAAACTGAAATGGTAATAGCAGAATTTGAAGCTGTTCTATAAAAATGCAGTAGAAATTTGTACACTGATAGCATATGACAATAATGCTAAACATGCAATTTGAAAAATTTTAATCCTGTTTCTCAGTTCTTTGGGATTTTCTCAATTACATCGCTTGTAAATAATGACAGTTTTGTGTCTTTCCAAATTAGCATGGTTTTTATTTCTTCCTAAGGTTAGAAGCTCTAGTACAATATTGATGAAAAGTGGGGATAGTTATCATTCTTGTCTGTTTAAAGGAATGACCTTAACATTTCATCATTTATGTGACATTTGTTGTAGTTTCTTTTCTTCATGACCCTAGAACTGAAGTTTGTTTCTATTCTAGGTTTGTCTTATTCCTCCCTCCTTATTCCTTTCTTCCATCCTTTCTTCCTTCGTTCATTCTTTTCTTCTCCCTTAAATGAAAAAAAGATGAATTATTTGCTCTATTGATACTATCTTTTTTCTTTTTTAAATTGGCTAATGTGTTTCATTACGCTATTTTTTTTAATGAAATCTAGTTGACGTACAATATTATATTTGCTTCAAGCGTACCACATTGTGATTCAACATTGCAGTATATTGGGAGTGCTTATCATAGTGTTGACCATCTGTACCACACAATGCTATATTACATTATTAACCACAGTATTCCCTGTGCTATACTTCATGTCTATGTGCATTATGTATTTCATAACTGCAAGTTTGTACCTAGTGATCCCCTTCACCTCTTTCAGCCTCCCTCCAACCCTCTCCTCTGGCAACCACCAGTTTATTATGTGTATTTATGAATCTTTTTTATTTTTGTTCATTTGTTTTTGTTTTTAAATTCCATGTATAAGGGAGATTGTATGGTGTTTTTCTTTCTCTGACTTACTTCACTTAGCTTAAGATCCTCAAGGTCCATCTGTGTTGTCACAAATGGCAAGATTTCTTTCTTTTTCATGGTTGAATACTATTGTGTTGGACATAGATGCCACGTTTTCTTTATTCATTCATCTATCAATGGACACTTAGGTTGCTTCCATGACTTGACTATAGCAGATACTGCTGCAGTGAACATGAGGGTGTATATACCTTTTTGAGTTTGTGTTTTTTGTTTCCTTGGGATAAATACCTAGAAGTGGAATTGCTGGATTATGTGGTAGTTCTATTTTATTCAGGGGGTAGCTTTCCTACTGTCAGTCACAGTGGCTATGCCAATTTAGTTTCCCACCAAACGCACACATGAGTTCCCTTTTCTCCTCCCTCTTGCCAACACTTGTTAGAACGCTTACAAATACAAAAGACAGGAGTAACAGGCATGAGGTGATCACTCGTGCGGTTTTGATTTGCATTTCCTTGACTAGTGACTTTGAGCACTCTTTCATGTACCTCTTGCCCATCTTTATGTCCTGGAAAAATGTCTACTCAGATCCTTTGCCCATTTTTAAAATCAGATTGGGTTTTGTTTTTGTCGTGTTTGTTTTTTGCTGTTGAGGCGTATGAGTACTTAATGTATTTCAGATATTAACTAACCTCTTATCAGGTATGTCCTTCTACAGATATCTTCTCCCATTCAGTTGCTTGACTTTTGTTGATGGCTTTCTTCACTGTGCAGAAGCTTTTTAGTTTGACGTAGTTTGATTTGTCTGTTTTTTTGTTTTTTTGCTTGTGGTGACCTACTAAAAAATTAGTGGTGACCTATAAAAAAAAAAAGAGTGCCAATCCATGTCGAGGTAACTGCCTATGTTTTCTTCTCTGGGTTTTATGGTTTCAGGTCTCACATATAGGTCTTGAATCCATTTTGAGTTTAGTTTATATTTGGTGTGGCAAACTGGTGCAGTTTCATTCTTTTGCTGGTAGCTGTCCAGTTTTCCCAACACTACCAAAAAGACTATCTTTTCTGCACTTACATTCTTGGCTTCTTTCTCATAAATTGACCATACATGTGTGGATTTATTTCTGGGTTCTCTTCTGTTCTTTAGGTCTACATGTCTGTTTTTAGCTTATTACTATTGTGTTTTGATAACTATAACTTTACAATAAAGGTTGAAATCAGGAAGCATGTCTTCAGCTTTTTTTTTTTTTCTTATGATTTCTTTGGCTATTCAGGGTGTCTTGTGCTTCTATACAAATTTCATGTCAATTCTATTCAGTCTTAAAAATGCCACTGGGATTTGGATAGAGATTGCACTGAGTCAATTTTAACAATATTCTTTCAACCATGAGCACTCAATTTTTATGCCTTCCATTTTCTTCATCCATGTGTTACTTTTTTAGTGTGTACGTTCACCTTCTTAGCTGAATTTATTCTTATGTATTTTCTCCTTGAAATTGTAAATGTTTTTTTTCTGATATTTCATTCATTTATAGAAATGCAAGAGTTTTTTCATTTTGTACCCATCAGCTTTACTGAACTTGTTTATTCTAAGTTTTTTGGGTGAAGTCTTTAGGGTTTTCTATATGTATACAGTATCATGTCATCCGCAAGTAGAGACCGTTTTACTTCTTCCTTTCAAACTGGAAGATTTATTTCTTTGAGTGCTCTGGCTAGGATTTCCAATACTAAGTTGAATAAAAATGGTGAGGGTAGGCAGCTGTGTCTTTTTATTTTAGAATGTTAACTGTGGGCTTGTCATATATGGTCTTTATTATGTTTCTTCCACTACCCGCTTTGTTGAGAGATTTTATAAACAGATGGTGAACTTTGTCAAATGCTTGTTCTGCTCTATGGATCGCGATTTTTATCCTTTTGTTAATGTGGTATATCTATATTCTGTCCTTTTTCTAAGTTAAGCTAGATCCTTAGCTCAACTTATCAGTCTTTTTTTCTTTTCTTTTTTTTTTTTTTTAATTTTTTTTTTCAACGTTTATTTATTTTTGGGACAGAGAGAGACAGAGCATGAACAGGGGAGGGGCAGAGAGAGAGGGAGACACAGAATCGGAAACAGGCTCCAGGCTCCGAGCCATCAGCCCAGAGCCTGACGCGGGGCTCGAACTCCCGGACCGCGAGATCGTGACCTGGCTGAAGTCGGACGCTTAACCGACTGCGCCACCCAGGCGCCCCCAGTCTTTTTTTCTAATGTAAACATCTAATGTCCTAAGTTTCTCTTCAAGTGCCATTTTCACTACATCTTCATTTTTGGAAAGTAGTACAGATACTTAATTCATTTCTACTTACATTTAACTGGCCATTATCATTTCTTTAGTTCTTCCTAGAGTTACTTGGAGCAATTTCTTTAATCTATCAGGCATACATAGAAATAGTGGCGCCTGGGTGGCATCCACTCTGATTTTTGACTCAGGGCATGATTTCACACTAGTGGGATTGAGCCCCACGAAGCCTCCAAGATCAGTGTAATTGGTATTCTCCTTCTCCCTCTGCCCCTCTCTTGCTCTTTTTGTCTCTCTCTCTATAATATATATACATATATATATTATATATAATTTTTTTTTTTTTTAATAAAGGGGCACCTGGGTTGTCAGTTAAGCATCCAACTCTTGATTTCAGCTCAGGTCATGATCTTGTGTTTCACAGGTTCAAGCCCTGCCTCGGGCTCTGCATTGGTAGTGTGGAGCCTGCTTGGGATTCTCTCTCTCCCTCTTTCCCCGCCTCCCCTGCTCATGTTCTCTCTACAAAATAAATAAAATAATTGAAGACTAATTGTCTTTTGGTCAGAGAACATGGCTGTAGGGTACATATGCTTTGAAACTTATTGGGACTTGCTTTATAGACAAGTATGTGGTCAACTTGTATAAATGTTCTTTGGATGTTAAGAAAAATTGTCTTATCTGTTGGGTTTTATGTTCTGTATATGTCTAATACTGCCCATTGTGCTGTTCTATATTTTTATTAACTTTTGGTCTGTTTAACTTACGGTGTTAAATCTCCCATCAAGGTTGGAGAAATACCAATTTTTCTCTGTAATTCAACCAACAGTTCATGCATGGTTATTTCATATATTTTTAAAGTTTTTTTTTTTTTTTTAATGTATATTTTTGAGAAAGAGCATGAGGGAGAGGGGCAAAGAGGGAGACACAGAATCTGAAACAGGCTCCAGGTTCTGAGCTGTCAGCACAGAGCCTGAAGCAGGGCTTGAACTTGGGAACCGGGAGGTCATAACCTAAGCCGAAGTCAGACACTTAACCGACTGAGCCACGCAGGAGCCCGTATATTGTTTTGATCACGCAATGCAGCATCTGCCGTCATTGGGTAGTCTAAATCTATTCATTTCTGCTATTCTCACTCATGGTCATTTCCTTGTGTTTGGTGACTTGTATCAAAGTTCTCCAGAGAAAGAGAACCAATAGGGTGTGTGTGTGTGCCAGTGAATGACACGGACCGCTGCCCAAAGCAGAAATATGAAAGTCACTGTCGTCTGCTTACCATCCTATCCAATTAATCTCGAGCAAACTGATTCTACATCTTGAATCTCCAGTCTACTTACCTCTCTGTTCTGTAATCTCTTCATGTCCAGATTGGGGAGATCTCTCCATGTCTAATCTTATTCTTCCATTTGACATAGTATGTTATTTGATCTTCATAAAAATGTAAATCTTGGGGCACCTGAGGGGCTCAAGCGTCTGATGCTTGACTTCAGCTCAGGTCATGATCTCATGGTGCGTGACTTCAAGCTTTGCATTGGGCTCGGCACTGACAGTATGGACATTCTGCTTAGGCTTCTCTCTCTTTCTCTCTGCCCTTCCCCTGCTCGATCTCTCAAAATAAATAAATTTTATTTTTAAAAAATGTAAATCTAATCATGTCCCTCTTCAAGATTAAAACTTTTCTAGTTGTTCCTCAAGGAAAAATACTTAAATGGCATGTCATGCTTTGCCACACCCTTCATTAGTCACTCTCTCTCTACTATTCCCTTCCAGTCACTCTAAACCTCCTTTGGCCCCCTCCAGTGTGAGGATAGTTCTTGTCTTGGCCTCTACACATAGTGTTGTTTCCTTTCCACAAGCAATTATCTCCAAGGTAAATCACTTTTTCCTCTGGGAAGCTGTTCATCCCCGCTCCACAGGCCAATCGCCATCCCCACCCACCCTCTAGAGCTGTTCAGATTAGTCTGGCAACTATAATAAGGAAACCAGAGTTGGCTTTATTCATCTCTTTTGTGAAGTTTGTTCCTATGAGATGCAATCTAGAGAGAAGAAATTTTTGAGTTCAGCAGTGCTAGAGTTTACAGGATTCTTATAAGAACAGAAAAAGTCAACAGCACCAACAAAGTAAGAATAGCAGGAAACAGCCTTCAAATCAGGAAATAACTTTAAAATTTTTTTTTTATGGAGAAAGAATGTATCACTAAGCACATAAATATATTACAGCACTACAAGATTTCTAAGACCAGTGAGTTTAAAACAATAGTAAACTCATGATGAAAGTTAAAATAAAAGTCTGATTCAGTAGTAACCAAAATAGGATATGTAATATGGCTTGTGGCAATTTTTCAAGTAAGATTTCATTTAATAGCATAGCACTGTACTTAATATAGTCACATTCATTTCTTACAATTTATGAATTTGTTTTAGGTTTCTTTGGGCTATTTTAACATGTCAATTATTTAGCAAAGAGTAAATAATTTAAAAGTTATTTAAAAAGGAGTTCTCAGTAATAGTATTTTTAATAAGACATTCCTTTTGAGAAAATATATACATTAACCCCAATACAAAATTTTAATAAAATAGAAAGGAAATCTGAGTTTCATTAAGCATGTAAGCACATGTGATTTTATACACATGGGCTTTGCAATAGCAGAAGTATACCTAGGATGCAAAAGGTGCACTAGAGAAATAAAAGCACAGGATATATACATTGTAAGTGCAAACTCAATAAATTAGTTAAAATTTTATTACTTAGTAATGTGCGACCAGGTTACAAATCATGTGGCAGTGGTAGCAAAAGTGGCAGGAAGGAACTGAGCACTCAACATGTCTAATAAATAAAGCTTGGTGATTCATTAAATATTATACAAGATCAAAACTTCCAACACTTCTATAGATCTTTAATATCTTTGAGATACGCCAAATATTCCAGGTAGGTAAGAAACTGCCTGACATCATAGGTAAATAAATCATCTTGGGAAATTAATGTTTTTACCGTCTACAAAAGCTACATGGATCCAAAATATGGTCTCCAAGAATAAAAAAACAAAGTAGTCTACCATCTTGCTATCTGTACCCTAGGAGTTCATGAATATTGTAAATAACCATTTTCTTTGCAATTAAGTCTTCCCACCATTTACTTTCTTAAAAATTAGACTTGCAGTTGGGCTCTCGAAGTACTAAGTAGTCATAGGTCACTTCTGTCATGTAGTCTCGAGGCAGGAGGAAATGAACAAAGATTAGCATCAGTTTTACGGTGACTAAACATGACACCTAAGATCTGGACCTAGAGATAAGCACATATTCTGATTATTCACTGTGCCTTTTAGAACTCCTACCAGTGCTTTTGTTCTTTATCTTCGATAGGATTAGCTTCGTCTGATTTTTGCAGTAAGGCAAAAGACCTCTCCTTTTCCTCCACTTCAATTAGTCTCAAATTATGAGATCTGAGAGAAAATGCTCACTTCACAAAAAGTTAACATCTTTAGGACCATTCTTTTCTTCTGACAAGTCTGTTTATATTAACTAAATATTGAAAAATACTAATCCTGAGCAAGAGTACTAAGAACAGTTTTGACTAAACAATTCCTTCATTTTTAAACCTGAACAGCTTTAAAAATTCAACCACGGAATGAAGTCAGTGAGACTGGAATTAAGACTTCTGTCCACGGCAAACCTGAATACTCGGAGCAGAAATAGAACACACGTAGAAGGTAACTCACGACGGTGAAAAGCATCAAACTGATGCGCCTGGATTTTGTCGTGTTTGACAAACGTCCTTCAGTCTTTCACGGATAAACGTAGCTGGGAGAACGGCATTGGCCAGTGTACTGCATTGAACGGATCCCTCAGAAAGGCAAACACGGGGTTCTTTTTTAGGCAGGCACAGATTCTACCCCCCCCCACCCCGCCCCCGACACACACATTCAAAGACCTAAAAGACACATGTGGAAAATGTTTTCATGAAAGCAAAGTTCTGGCCATCTTGGAAACTGAGGTCCCGTGAATTTTTAGTTCTAGCTACCCCTCCTGGAAGTAAGAGCTTACTACCTGGCAAAGCGTTATTACGACAAAGTAGATACCAGTGGAGGCATCGAGGAAGAGCTTCGCAACACGACCGACGGAAGCCCCGCTCTACGAACACTCGTCCGGTCCGTGTCCGTGTGCCGCAAGTGCACAGGACCGGGGAGCTGCCAGCGCAGCGAGGGTCCTCTCGCGGTCCTCAGGCCCGTCCACCTGGGAGCGGTCGGCTGCGAGTCCGCATGGTCAGTGCCAGGCGAGGACTTCTGACCCTGGGCATGGCCCTCGGGACTTCTTGAAGATGTCTTTTATTCAAACAGTCTCTCCTCCTCTTCATCTGCTTCTTCAATGACCTGAATGTCATCTGTTTGAGGTAAGGAAGAATTCTCCACCTGCAGTTTATTCCCATCAGCTTTACATTTCTCTTCTTCCTCGATGATTTCCTTCCATATCTTGTGGTTTTCGGTGAGGTGGTGCATTAGCTGACAAAATATTTGCCGTCTGCCTTTCCTCCTTCGTGGTTCTGTGAAGTTTAAAACAGACAGATTTTAATCCTAGTAATACAATTCATTCATTCACTAAATACCTGAGTGCCTATTACTTTCCAGGCATTTCTCTAGGGCGCTGGGGTTGTAGTAATATGCAGTAAGATAATCTCTGCACCATGGAGCTCATATTCTAATGGAAAGATCTAGAAAAGCAAATGAAGAAGCAAAACACAAGATGGGGTTAAATATGAACAGATGAAAATGAAGCAGAGAAAGGGATTAGGGAAGACTGGGTGGGGTGAGAGGGGAGGGCAGTACTAAAATTTCAAGTGATAAAAAAATGCACTTAAACAATGTTTTTTTAGGACTTAGGTACTGAATTAAACACACTTATTACGGCTTCAATGAGTAGAAATAATTTTTGGAAGCCAGTCATTTGCCCGAGATGATGCTCACATGGTGGTGGCAGAAAACCACTCTTCACTATACTGATCCTGAAGACAACTGGGGATGTGGGGGGCTAGTTCTTCGTAATTATGCTCTCTGTTCTCAGCTATAGCATGCTTGGAGTGCCGGATATAATTTCATTTAAATTCAACTTTAAAGAGCAAATAATGGATTTCATTTATAGCCAGAAAGGCAGCAGGTGTCCAAGGACTGGCCCCTCGAGCCCACTCACCTCACACAGTCAGATACGGTGACAGCCCTACTGTGCTGCACAGGTAGAACCTCCTGAAGCGAACTGGCTGGAGGACAATGCCCAGAGAGCTGCTACTTCAACCAAGACCGTGTGTCGTGGCATCAGCACGGCACCCAGGAGTTACTCAAGAGACTATTCAATCTGAACATTGAGCTACTAGTTACTCCAGACAGAACTACAGAATCTGTATCTTAAAGATCCAAATTTAGGGTTATTAACTGCAAATATCCATTTGAGAATTTATAATATCCCTCCATTCTTACTAGGATTTAAGTTGTCTTCTATTTCTTCATCATCTGTGTCTAATTCTTCGCCCTCTTCTTCATCATAACAACTTTCGGCATCTTCATCCTCTTCTGCTTCTATCCACTCACCCGGCAGCAAGCCGGCAGCATCGTAGGAGTTACACAGAGGCCCCACTATGTGGGTGATGAAAGATTCTTGGAGTTTTGCTAGTTGAGGTGAAGAACGATCCATGAAGGGACTGATGGGCAAACCAAGATTAGCTTCTTCATCTCCCTGATCATTTAAAAAAGAAAAGTACATTTGTAACTACTGAAAGAATAACCACTGAGCTTTGCTGTTAAAATTATCTTGCTTTTTAGTTTTTATTCATTTATTTTGAGAGAGTGCATGTGTGAATAAGGGAGGGCCAGAGAGGGGATCTCAGGCAGGCTCCACACTGTCCGTGCAGAGCCCAACGTGGGGCTCCATCTCCCTGTTCGTGGGATCATGCACGGGAGCCGAAATCAAGAGTCGGACACTTAACCAACTAAGCCACCTAGGCACCCCTGTCTTAAGGTTTCTAAATATGCATAGTCCACATCAAAATAATTTTTACAAGGAAGTGTCTAATTACTGTCATTTTAACTATAAGAATTCCTCCAATATTTGAGAAATTCTGAGACTATTTTCACACTTCACCAGTTTACAGGAAAAATATACATAAAAAAAAAATCAATGAATCTAACAACCTGCAAAATTCTATGTCGCGTATAGATTCCCCTTCTCCTAAGGGGAGATGGTATCATGGAAACTCTGTACATCCAATGTGTAGGGTTGAATTTTGTAAGTGCCTTTCAACACCCTGCTCTTTTCTAATAGCAGATCCTTTTAATGAATCTGAATCAGAAAACCTAGCATGTAAAACAGACAGAAAGAGAGAGGAGAGAAGGAGCACTCCCGTGCCTGCCCTCTGATACCCTCCCACTGTGCCCTCCAGGGCTTCAGAGAGCACAATTGGAGCTCAGACAGATGTGGTTTCAAAGCCTGCTTTTGCCACCAACAACCTGTGTGGTGTTGAGCAAGCTCTATGCCCATTTCATGTGTAAAATCTGAATAATCTACTTTAAAGGTTGCTCTGAGGATGAAAAGCAATATTATGTCAAGTATTTAGCACAGTACTGAGCATTCCCCAAAGGATACGATGAACATTTTCATTCCTAGGATTTGAACTGGTGGGGAATGAATAATCTCTAGAATGTATAAACTGTGTAGGCAAGGAGTGTCCATGTGATGAGCCAGCATTGTCCTAGGGAAACAACCAGAAACTGTCCTAGTGATTGCCCCATGATTAGAAATCTATGATTTTATCTTCTGTGAGGAAGAAAACCATTGTTTGCCAAAAAGAAAGCTTAGGTGGGTTTACCCACAGGATTCTACAATTTCCTAAATTTTGCTTTTTTTTTTTTTTAAATGAGTTTGGTTTTTCTAAGCCCATGGCACTTAAATGGATATAGGAGTATAAAGACAGGATAACTAAGATAACAAAAAAATTAAAAGTTGGTCAAGGTTAGAATTTTGCATCTGTACCCAAAAGATGTTTAACAGCATAACCAGATGGAGAAAGAAATTTAATAGTGTTGATGCAGGTTGACTAGGACTTTCATTATAGATTAGCACATTTAACCTTCATGATAACTCCATGTGGTAGGGTGTCAGATGACCTTTTGTTCTAAAGACGAATAATGAAACTTAAATAAAATTGTCTGAAATAATATGTTTAGTAATAAACCTGGAATTACAAAAGCTGACATTTATTGATCATTTGGGTGTCAGGAACTGTTCTAAGAACTTTATTAATTCATCTAATACTCACAGCAATCTTATGAGGTGATCCCATCAAATATTCCTATTTTATCAATGGAGAAACTAAGGCGCAGAGAGGTTAAGTAATTTATCCTAGATCACATTGCTGGTTAAAAAAAAAAAAAAAAAAGAACCTGGGATTCAACCTCCCAGCATGGATTCTAACTTTGTGTAATGAGAATTCTGTATACTTTAAAAATAATCACATTATAGGGGCAGCTAGGTGGTTCAGTCAGTTGAGCATCTGGCTCTTGATTTTGGCTCGGGTCATGATCCTGTAGTTGGTGAGTTCGGGCCCTGTGTCAGACTCCATGCTGGTGGTGTGGGGCCTGCTTGGGATTCTCTCTCTACCTCTCTCTCTCTCTTTGACCTTCCCCTGCTTGCTCTCTCAAAATAAAAAAAAAAAAAACTTCAAAAAAAGGTATATTATAAATTGGGTCTAAATGAACTTCAACCTTCTCTACTTATTAACTTCCTTCATCTGATTTTGAAATACATAGCTCTGCTCCCTTTTGCTCAGATCCTTTCTGTTTGCCTTTAAATATTCCACACTCTTCCACTCTGAGAAGGCAAATTTGAGGCCTGAGCTCCAATCTCCTAGTGTGGCTACTTCTCCAACCCTTTCCTTGCTGCTCACTCAATATCTCAGTGATTGGCTTTGCTGCATGTTGGGCATACAAGTGCATTCGGGTACAGTATTATTTTAAAGGCAAGATTTTAAAACCTACAAGAGCATGTTCATATCTTTGAATCCTTAAAACCACGAAATAACTCCTTTATCTCCATTTCTAGCCCTCAAATGTCTTACCCTCTGCCAGGACTTTTATCCAGTTGATGTTTCTAAGGCAGTCTTTCTGCAGCAGAATTGGAAATGGATTGATATTCTTTAATATATCATCTAAGTATACCCTGAATCAATTAAAAACATTTGCATCTGGAAATAAATGATCCTAGGTTGCAGGCACTCAGGGTTTTGAAAGCAATCTTGGGATCATAATGTAGCCTTACCTCTTGACTCAAGGGACATTCGACCCATGTCAGATAGGCAATAAGATATTTTTTGTTTTAAGTTTTAGCAGCAAGAGCAAAACAGAGCTGAGAAAACACTAAGACCAGAGCAAATTCAACAACTTCTAACCATTTTTGGTCACGGCAAACAGACGTCAAACACTCGATGTAGCTTACCCAAATCCCAAAGACTAGCATCTTCAGATGGCGGCTCTCAAAAATCCCTCCAATCTCACGTTTCAACCTACCTGCTCATAAAATTCATTGACGATGCCTTCTGTCCATTTCAAATGCAAGTCCCGAACTTTCGCTGGGCCGTTTATATCTGCCAGTTTGATACACACCTGGCATACCAAGAGGCGATCATTTTCATTGCTCCATTCTATACCGTTACTGTTTACATCATTGGCCTGTGTTGGAAAAACATTTTAGCTTTTGAGGGCACGGGAGTTGGGTTTTTGCCCCCAAAAGTATCTTAAAACTATTTCCTGTCTAAATTATAGGAAGGAATATGGGTTAATGGTAGAATGACACTTTGAAGTGTTGTTCTAATTTTGTTTCTAAGGAAGCAGAACATCATAAAAACAGAAACTGTGGTTTCAATATGTGTGATTACCACAAAATTATAACTTGTGTATATATTACATATGTAATTAATATATAATTTAATATATAATATACACTATAATTTTACAGAACACTTAAGTCTAAAGAGAAGTTGGCTTTAGCTGTGAAAGGAAAATATGGCACAGTTGAAAGAAGACAAGTTTTAAAAGTTGATCTCAATGGTTTCAAATCCTGACTCGATTTATTCATTGTGTGATACTGGAAAAATGACTTCATCTCCCTGAATCTAAATTTCTTCATCTATAAAATAGGAAAAGTAGTACCAATCTAGCCATATTGCCATGAGGATTAATAAATGAAAAATGCCTAGATCACAGTATATGCTAACACTGTTATTTAAATAAATGGTAATTATCATCACTAAGTAGGCAACTTACTATGCCTTCCAAAAACTCAAATTTTCTCTTGTAAAAAATAAAGTACATGGCCCAGATCAGTGGTTATTGAACGTTAGCAGTGTCTTAGGCACCAAACCCTTTTGTCAAAGTCACTATAGAAAACACTAAAAAGGAGAGCTGTTTTGATTGAACCCGTGTAGGAGATCTAGAGCCCCACTCATGTGACATTTTCCTGAGAGACTACAGAATAGAAACCTCTGAGGAACACAGATTCAAAAGCACTGGGCTAGCTGATCTTGGACCTATAAAAACAAACATCTGTTACTCTGACTTGAGCACTTAAATGGATTTTTATTATTAAATAAAAGTTAACAGAGCTATACAATGATAAAATAATTTTGAAGGCATATAAATCTTTTTATTTTTCTAAGTATTTTATTAATATCATGACAGCCACATACAGGGTCTCCACCCGGCGGGTTAAATCTAGTATTCCTTTGTTACCAGTTCCTCTACCCTGAAGGTGCACCTTTCCTTTAGGTCACAAATGTCATCAAGGGAATAACAGCTTCCTGCCAGCCAAAGAGAGAGCATCCTTCCCTCAAGAATCTGTAAAGCTGTGTAAATCTCTGAGTCTGTAAAGCATTTTCCATCCCTGACGTCTCAGGGGTAGAACACATGCCAGTGACTAGCACTATCACATGAGGGCAGTGATTCTCAATTCCCTATTGAATGCGAATTCTTAACGGCAGGGACTTTCACCCGTTCCTTCCTTACTCTGTGCTGGACGACCGCGCACAGTGGGCAACCCCAGCCGTTCTTCAATGAGCGCATTATACTCCAGTGGAAGAGTGGACAGTCCTCTCCTACACCAGCCAGCTAAACACTAATGTGAAGAGGGGATGAACAGGTGCAGTGAGGTAAGTATAACTGGCTGAGAAGCCCATCTTCAATTTCGTAAAATACCTTAGTTGGCACTGTGCACAACTTTCTCCACTCTGCCCCTAAAAGCTTTTTGCATCATTAATTGGCTTATCACCATGTGAAGGAAAGTTATAAGTCTATGTGTCAGAAAAGAAATGTAGCAAGTGACAGTCTTTTTAGGACATGTTATAATAAATGTTATTTAAAAAATATTGGCATATATTGTCTTGCATATGGTCTCACTATGACTTTATGAGTAGTATTAACTCTAACTTAGCATTAAAAAACACGTATCAGTAATACTGACAATAAAGATTTCCATCTTTGAAGCCAGACATTAATATGTACACAAACCTTGGCATTGAATTCAGCAAGGAAATCAAAATGCTTTTTAAGATCTGTGGCAAGGATTGCTTCAATGACTAAAAAACGAAAGCGCTTGAATTCCACGTGATCAAGATTAAGAAGGAAGTTGTACTCTGGGCGAGAAAGATATAGATTCCAAGCTGATGCGGCATGATGATTTTCTAGAACAGATCTGTCGTTGTACAAAACTGCCTGAAAAGTAATAAGGAAAATGAGTCAGACATCTCAGAGATAGTAATCTTTAATAATAAACAGAGTTAGGTTGGAAGAGTATAAACAATGAGTAACTACTATATGCCAAGCATTTTAATATCTGTGAAGAAGGGTTGTGATAATTTTCTAAATGAGTTTACTGAAGTACAGAAAGGGGAAGATACCCCTTTCCAGCATGCACATCTAGTAGGTGAAAGGGTAATTTGTCTCCAAAGTTCATCTTTGCAGACACCATGCTGCCCTCAAGAGACATAAAGTTGATATCTGAGGTCCACTTCATTAAATCAGTAAAGCTTCTGTTAGGAAAGTCATTAGAGAGACACGCAGATTTAAGGACACATTTCTCTTCTTCAGCTAGCACGGAGTCATTGTGGTGAGGACCAAAGAAGAGGCAGGAGCAGTGTCCCGGGTGAGTCGCAGTCCCGCATGCCTGGGAAGGACACAGCCTGTACTCCCATCCTGACACTGTCCCTGGGAGTAAGCGAGAAGCAGGACACAGGTAAAAGCACAAATCCTCTGGTTCAAGTGGAATGGGACCCTTCACTGTTCATCCACCTCATTTCAGTGGAAGTCCCTCAGTACTCTAGAACTTTAGAATACAGATTTTAAAAAACGCTGGCTTATAGATTTGTCAGAGCCTCTTCTACCTCTAAAAATTGAGCAATTAAAAAGGTTATTAAATAAGCACAGTAATTATTTTAAAAACTTTCACAGCCAGTGCTAAAGGCTAGGGATAAACATAAAAACCTGTCTCCTGGTTTTCATAAAGCTTCTTGTTAATGAGAAAGAAGGACAGATAAAAATAGAATGCAATCTACATTAAGATATATATTCTGGGAGCTTAAATAGGTTTACATGTTATTTGTGAAAATTAGCTATAGTCTAAACGTAAGCATAGATACTTAACACCATTTGATTGTTTTTTTACAGCATTTTATGAAAGCAGTGATGATTTAAACTTTGTAATATAAAGTCTGTAAACAATCTAAATGTCCACTGATGGATGAACAAAAATGTGGTGTGTGTCTATATGTATATGTGTGTCGATACGTGTGTGTGTGTGTGTGTGTGTGTGTGTGTGTGTGTGTGTGTAATGGAATATTTATCCAGCCATGAGAAAGAAGAAAATCGTGACATTTGAGACAACATGGATGGACCTTGAGAGCACTATGCTAAGTGAGGTAAGTCAAAAAAGACAAATACTGTTTGATATCTCTCGTATATGGAATCTAAAAAAGCTGAACTCATGGAAACGCAAGAAGGGTAGTTGCCAGGGGGTGGGGGAAGTAGAAAGATGTTGGTCAAAGGGTACAAACGTCTGGTTACAGCACAAAGTTCTGGGGCTCTAATGTACAGCAT
The DNA here is from genome assembly GCF_016509475.1 of Prionailurus bengalensis. Taxonomy (NCBI): domain Eukaryota; kingdom Metazoa; phylum Chordata; class Mammalia; order Carnivora; family Felidae; genus Prionailurus; species Prionailurus bengalensis. The sequence goes on along the minus strand of NC_057346.1, from coordinate 71,476,868 downwards.
TGTGATTAAAGTTATTAGTACTGGTATTATATACTTAAAAGTTGGTACTTACCACAAAAAAGATGTGATATTAGGTGACATGATAGTAATCACATTACAACATGTGTATCAAATGAACACAATGTATACCTTAAACTTTCACAATGTTACATATCAATTATGTCAATAAAAAGGCATCTTATAGTAACCTTATTACAACTTCTAAACATCATTAATCCCAAAGAGAAATAATAAGCTTCAAAGATTCCCTAAGGGGTCAATTTGTATTTCATAGTGATTTAACCAATTCATATTCAAATCTGATCAGGATGGATAAACTATTAGAACAGCTTTGTTCAGGAAAAAGTAATACGACTTCCAGCTCAATAAAGCACAACATGTAACAAGTGCCCTGGAGAGCTAGCTGACTTAATAAACTCTTGGCTCGCAAGATAAGTAAAAGAAATAATGAAGTTCAGAATTCCTTCACCATTCAAATTACCCTTTGAAATTACCAAAGAAGTATAAAAGAGGGGTAAAAAATCTGAATCAGTATTAAAATCTCGATGTTATCACCATACTGGAAACCTCAAAGACCTGATGAAAGTGGGAATGGATTGCGAAGAGGCCAAGTAAGTTATCACATGAGAAGGAAAAACCCACCTAGAGAGCAAGCGGAAGGAGTCCTCTGCTGGACCCCAAGAAACCTACTACCTCACAGATGAGCAGAGGCAAGAAACCATCATGGAGCCGTAAGTAGGAGGCAAATGTCCATTCCACTTGAGGAAGAATACTGGGTGAGAACGTACAACAATAAGCCGAGCTTAAACTTAATGAGAAAAACACTCCAGGAAGAACAGATAGTGAAGCCTCAGCCGGCTTTTACCGAGGGCTCTACGACAACCAGAGAAAGCAGACCAGGCCCCGGCTAACTTGGAGCTGCAGTAAATGACATCCTGTGACTTTATGCTAAAGCATCCTGATCCCTGCTGTCTCTGGCTATGGATCCCCTTCCTTCACCCCACAGGCGATGACATCTCTAATTTGGCAGAGCAAATCCGCTGATCGTAAACTTCCTTTGTCACCTTCTTTCTGAGCTGGAAAGATTTGCAACAGGGTTTAGTACAAACTGATAGAATTCATCTTAACAGTAAACACCTTTCAATAAGTGAACAAAGAGAGAAAACCCATCAGACATGTGAAAGATTTCGATCAAACAGAGGAAGAGGCTGACAAATGTGAACCAATGTCCCCTTTTGACGAGATCGGGTGCGTTCAGGGTGGTATGGCCCTAGCAAGTGTCCTCTTTTGAAACACAAACAGGAGGAAACTTTTAAAAATGTCTAGGTCATAGTCATGAGATTAAAGAGGGTACTTTTGAAAGGTGAAAAATCTTGGATTAAGAAAAATTGTTTCCACTTAAAAAAAGTTCTTAAAAAAAAAATCCAGTAGAGGTAGTAAATCAGGTGTGGCAGAAAACAAAGGAGCTAGTTTTAAAAAAAGAAAAGAAAAGGTACTTCTCTCTAAAGAAATAGTCATGATAAATAGCTGTCATTTTGGGATCCCTTTACCCCAAAGATCTGGGGTTGTTCTAAAATTTCTGGCAATCCTGTATCTTTTGAGATCCTTTGCCTTCCCTGTCACCTTTGTTTTGCTAAGACACTTTTTTAAGTAACTTTCCAAGGATGAACAGGGACATGCCTTATTTAATCTTGTTTAAAAAATCTTCGTATGTCGGAGATTCTCTTTATTTTGCTCTTAATGCTCAGCTGTAGCTTAGCTTGATACAGAAATCTCGAAAATAATCAGAAACTAGAAAACTTGAAAATCATCTTTACAGCAGCACTGCCCATTTCCTCCGCTGTGTTAGTTCTTTCCCAGCACTTACAACCTCATCATCTCTCTACCACCCAGACACGCTCTATTATCTTGTTTTTCTTGCTTTACCAGAATGTAAGTTGTACAGAGGCAGAACTTTTTTTTTTTTGCCTGCTTTGTTCAATAGTAATGCCTAGAATAGCACCTCTCTCACAGTGGGCACCTGATGTTTGTTGTACAAATAAATGAATTCCCTTAGAATTTTGAAAACTTTATTCCAGTACTCTTGAGCATCCACTGTTGCTGAAATACAATGCCAGTTGGATTTTTGTTCTTTTATAAGTGTGCTGTTATCATTCTCTCAGGAATTCCTTTTGTCAAGAAAACCTTTGTTACTCTGAAATTTTACCATGGGACCCCGTGTAGAGGTTTTTCGTGTTCTTTCCCCCCAATCAGCCTCCCTGACACATGGAGAACCCCTTCAATCCAATGACCTGTCTTCTTTCTGCAACTCCCCATGGTCAGTTCTTGACCTGGTCCACTGTGCCCCATTTTTCCCCCATCCCTACATTTTCCACCTCTTTATCTTTTCAGCCTGCATTCTGGGAGACATTACCTGGAATTTACTTCCAGGGCTTGTGTTGCATTTTTAAAATTTTTGCAGTAATATTTTTAGTTTCTAAGAGATCTAACTTGTTCTCTGATGCTTCCTTTCTCATAGCTTCTTGTTCTTAGGGATGCAGTATTTCTCAAATTCTGAGAATACCTTTTAAAAAACTTAAGGGTTTTTCTATTCCCTGGACTTTTTCCCCTGTATTTGGTTACTCTGTCCATTTTAGCCTTTTCTTTCCAAGCTACTGGTTAATGGTTCATGTCTACTAATCCTTAGTTATCTGTTGATATTTAAAAAACAAGAATTCTAGGTTTGCTTGTGTATGTTTTGTTGTCGAGTCGCCTCTTTAATTGGGAAGGATGAGTAAGAAGTCTGTGAATGTGGACGGGGTCTGTTACTCAGCAGGTTTTGCCTTAGAGCTATGAGACCAGGTGCCAGCTGTTAGGTTTCCAGCATGAGAATGTGGAGTACTAATACTTACACTAGTAATTCTTATTCTCTCCTGGAAGTTTCCTTCAATCTCTGAGAAAGGAGTTTTCTGCCTGGAGGTAAATGCAGGATTGCAGTAGCTTTACTTAAAGATGTATAGTGTACGTGTATAGGGGTTGGGGGCCCACAGGCACACGTTCATGTGTGTGTGTGTGTGTGTGTGTGTGTGTGTGTGTGTGTGCAGAGCAAGCTGGGGCAAATGGCATCAGAAGTCTCTGTAGGGTTCCACTTAGGCTGTAGCTCCCTCTAGTATACTTTTATCTCTCAATATTTATCTGTTTTTCATTTCCCAGAAATGAAAACTTCTGGAAAATTCTTTCATCTTCTGATAATACCCTTCCCCACCTATTCTTTTCTCTGTTGTAATGAGGAGTCAAATGCATGTGTGTTTAGTCAGTATCTTGATCCATACTTTGAGGGGACAAAACATTTATGACTGTCTTGGATTTACAAATCTCAACTTAAAATTTTGTTTCCAGAGTGCCTGGGTGATTCAGTCAGTTAGGCATCCAAGCTCAGGTCATGATCTCATGGTTAGGGAGCTCGATCCCCACATCAGGCTCTCTGCTGTCAGCGCAGAGCCCGCTTCAGATCCTCTGTCCCCCTCCTCTCTGCCCCTCTCCTGCTCACAGTCTCTCTCAAAAATAAAAACATTAAAAATTATTTAAGAAATTGTTTCCTTTTACCCCAAATATCATCAAGATATTCTGAAACTCTAATCTCAAGCGCTAATTTCCATCTTTCAGCCAGCTGTTCATCTGGAAACAGCTCAGAAATCTCTTAGAATTTTAATACTGGCATCTCCTCAGGATAACCCTGGCTAAATGTTTCACCTTCTTTCATGGCAAGGACTTAAAATAATCCTCCTGTGTCTTCCCAGCATACTTTCCTTACCATGAGAACGAAGAAGGTTTGATCCAGTTGATGGTATTGCACACTGCCACTGGAGCTACAACATTTTTCACTAATCATGGCCTAATTAGACCCACTGAGCTTCCCAAGACGAAAGAACCTACTTTATTACCTAATAAACACGCCGCACGCTTTCACAGAAGAGTCCTTATCTCACATGTGCTAGCTGAACAAGGTCTCGTGCATCTCGTTACTTTAGGAAGAACAGAATATATTTCAGACAAGCTAGCGGTCCTGCAGAGCAAAGAAATCAGGCATCCTTCAACATTCAACAAATATTTACTAAACGACTTTTATGTGTTAGGTACTATTCTAGGTATTAGGGACTAAAAGATGGAAATCCCTGGTCTCATGAAGACATATTCCACTGAGGAGAGACAGGCAATAAACCAAATACACAGCATGCTGAATGAACACCGCTGCTGAGAGAAATAAAGCAGGGAAGGAACCTCATGAGTGTCAGAAAGGGGCTTTTGAAATTTGCAATGGAAGGAGGTGACAGAGTGAGCTGTACAGATGTGTGGGGCAAGACACTCCCGGCAGGGAGGGCAGAAAGTGCAAAGGCTCTCAGAATGGAGTGTGCAGTGTGCCTAGGATACAGGAGAAAATACCAAGGAGGCCAAGGAGGCTGGACCTGGGTGAATAAAGATGGAAAAATTAGTAGGAGCTAAATCACATATGACCTTCTGAGCCATTACAATGACTTTTACTAGGAGTGGAGTGAAAGCCCCTGGAGGTTTTGGAACAGAAAGTGATGTAACTCACATTTAAACAGTGTTACTCTGGCTCCTAGGAGTTGAGAACAGACTGAAAGAGAGTCAGACATAAGCAAGGAGACTGGTTGGAAGGCTATCCTTTTCCAGTAACTGAATTCCCTATCAACTTCCTTTCTATTCTGACGCCTCCCATCACTTCATCATTTGGCCATCCTTAGCGATGAGAAGTTAGAAATAACGTGTGTTACTCATACTATATCCAGACTTCATATTTTTATTTTGATTAGGACAACCATTTTGAGCATACAACTTGTATAAATTATATTCATGCATTACTGGTTTATCTGCACGGGAGAGAAATAACACTGAGATTCTCTCACTTGCCATATCCTTTGGAGGAGAGGTAATAAGTAAGTCTGACTCACCTATACTCAAAGCTAATGAAAGACATCAAGCCAAGAGTGAACAGCAAGTAATTTCCGTCTACATGATATCTGATTCGGGAGCCTCTCAAACATATGAAATAGTAGAAAACTTCTCGTATGTGATCTCTTTGCCTTTAATCAGATTCGGTACATATTTTGAGGTTCAGGGACACAAGGGTGACTTATCTAAGGTCACACAGCTAGTAACTTGGTAATAAGAAGTCAAACTCAGGTCTCTTGATCTCAAGACCAGTGCTTTCTGCATTGTGCCACCTGTGCCCAGCTCTTTGACTCACAACGGGACCAGGGTTGTCAAAGATGATGAGGCGTGAGGCAAGAGACAATGCACAGGCTTCCTGTGGGACTGGTACAGCAAATGAGGAAATATGTGCTCCTTAGTTCATAATTCTTAGAGTGCAAATAATTATATCTCGATGGAAATTCTTTTTTTTTTTATTTTTTTAAACATTTATTCATTTTTGAAAGGCAGAGAGAGACAGAGCGCGGATGGGGGAGGGGCAGAGAGAGGGGGAGACACAGAAGCAGGCTGCAGGCTCTGAGCTGTCAGCACAGAGCCCGACACGGGGCTCCAACTCACGGACCACGAGATCATGACCTGAGCTGAAGTCGGCCACTTAACCGACTGAGCCACCCAGGTGCCCCTCGATGAAAATTCTTTAAAAAGTTATCTGTGGGGGCGCCTGGGTGGCGCAGTCGGTTAAGCGTCCGACTTCAGCCAGGTCACGATCTCGCGGTCCGTGAGTTCGAGCCCCACGTCAGGCTCTGGGCTGATGGCTCGGAGCCTGGAGCCTGTTTCCAATTCTGTGTCTCCCTCTCTCTCTGCCCCTCCCCCGTTCATGCTCTGTCTCTCTCTGTCCCAAAAATAAATAAAAAACGTTGAAAAAAAAAATTAAAAAAAAAAAAGTTATCTGTGGAAAACATGAGCTATTAATAAAGTCCCATTGGAGAAGTGAGTTTCGTAACATTTTTAACCCTCTCTCTCTTGTCTGAGTCCTATTCTTGTTCTGTTTAGAGAATCTATCTCCTATATTTTAAAGAGTGAGAGTGTGTGAAAGAGAAGTGACAAAGAGGATGACTACTGAAGACGAAAGAAATCAGAAGTGAGGTTTATACATAGAGCAGTGAAGTGAAGACGTAAGAAATTCAGCCAACTGACGATTTGTTCTTTGTAAGGCACGCAGTTACAAGCACGAAGATGACATTTCAGGAATCGCCAGCCTAAACAAACACCCACGACCACTTAAAACCAAGGATTTAGTCCCAAGTCCTAATGGGTAAAGCTACTGCCATTACAGTATCCATTTGTTGGCAACTCCTACGTTCTGTGAAAATTTTGACCGTAAAGGAATCTTGCACCTCATCAGCTGTATTGGATACAAAAACAATGTGGTACTAGAAAAGAGATTTAGAGTCTGAGTATTAAGGGCAAAAGAGGAAAACAACAAAAATGATAGTTCTTCATCATTAGGTTTTTAGCCATAGAAGGGAAGAAGGAAGAGTAAGTTTTCCATCTAGTCAGCCTCATCAATTTGACCAAAGGGAAAAATATTGACAAGAATTCCAGAATTTCATAAAACAGTCACTCTTTCCTGAACATTTTATTTTCCAGTGGAAGACGGTAATGGCTTCTTAATTCTTGAGCAGACATCATGTCAATCATGTCAATGTCATGTGTTAAGATACGATTAATTACAATGTACATGGAATGGCTCTCTGGAGTGAAGGATGGTTTAACAAAAGGATCTACAACATGGTTGTAACATTTGAGAACTGCTTTTTAACTTTCTAAGAAAATATTTCCTACCTGAGGGGCATTTGTAGCCACTAGAAATGCATTTGTCCGCCCTGGGTGATCGTAATCATGCATGGCAGCTGCCACGTAGAGAGCCATCAATTCCAGTGCAGGAATGTTTGCAGAAAGGCACCCATAGCTCTCATCTGGAATAGAGCAGCTCCTCGAAGAAATGTAGGCAATTTGCCCAGGGTTCATTCTACCATCTGAATCTGAGGAACAAGCAAAATACACCAGCATTACACTTACAATGAGACTCACTTACAATGAGACTAAGGACAGGATTCCCCATTGGAAATAAGATTATTTAGCTTACTTATTGACTAATCAAAGAAAGAAACTCTATTTATAAACAAGGACTTACAACAGTCTTTTATTTCCAACATACATGCTACTAGAGACAAACAATGTTAAACATGATGCTGAAGTCACTTGCTTTATGGGACATTGAGATCTTTATGATGCTCTCTTACTTAGGCTAATAAAAATTTTTAAAAACCTCTGGTTTCTAAACATTTGTTATTTAAGGGCTAGAGATAATGGCCAGGGCATAGGAAGTAACAGGAAAAAAGCAATCTGGAGAATAAAATTTCATGAAAACAGTATGGAGATTTAGGAATTTAATATATTAACAAACTAAGCTTCTCAATATAGATGCATTTCAAATCTTATCCAGAAAGATTACATTTCATTTGTAGCCCAGACTACAACTCTTCCCCTTCTCTTTTTCCTTCCATGAAGCCCCTTATAAGATGATGGCAAGAAAAATTATGGAAAATGAAAAGACATCAAAAACTGAGGAATGTCTCATTTAACATAATTCTCTTTTTATCCTCCAGTTAGAACCAATATTTTCACTATCAGTGCTATGCTTTCAGTGTCTTAATATCTTACACCATTGATTTCTTAAACTGTTTTTGTATTTTAGTGCCTTTATTTAAATGGTCATTCTCTACTTTTGCTAAAATAATCTTAAAGTACAAAAAAGAAAAAATAAGCCATATTTAGACTAGACAGCAAATAAAACCACAAAGATATTAAAGAGATACAAAATTTCATTCATTGTCTTCATCAGTGGAAACTAGGAATAATGTCCTGGCCTGTCAAAGTCCAAAATGCTCTTTTTTTTTTTTTCCTTAAGTTCATTTATTTGAGAGAGAAAGAGTGAGTGAGCGAGCTGGGGAGGGGCAGAGAGGAGACAGAGAATCCCAAGCAGACTCCATACTGTCAATACAGAGCCCACCCAACGTGGGGCTCAAACTCACAAACTGCGAGATCATGACCTGAGCCGAAACCAAGAGTCAGTCGCTTTAACCGACTGAGCCACCCAGGCGCCCCTAAAACGATCTTGATCATAATTTATCTCACTCAAAATATTTGCCATCACATGAATTTAACATAATAACTTTAATACACACTAGCGATAATTATAAAGATACCTCATTTTTATGCTGTTTATATATTTAATTAAATTGAGGTTTAGAATCACCCCCACTAGAACTTTTAAAAAGACAGTTAAATGTATGGATAAAGATATATTTAAATACTCAAATTTCTTTTTAATTAAAAACACTTTTAATGTTTATTTTTATTTTTGAGAGAGAGACAGAGTGTGAGTAGAGGCGGGGGGGGGGGGGGGGGGGGGTGGGCAGAGAGAGAGAGAGGAAGACAGAATCCAAAGTAGGCTCCAGTCTCTGAGCTGTCAGCACAGAGCCCAACACAGGGCTTGAACTCACAAACTGCAAGATCACGACCTGAGCCAAAGGTGGACATGTGACCGACTGAGCCATCTGGGTGCCCCTAAACATTCAAATTTCTAATAAGATTTTAGTTATAAATATCAGCCAATAATTTGAATTAGTTTATGTACATTATATGCATTCTGGGTTTCCTATAGAATTATAAATGTATACATATAAAATAGCAAAAATAGCAAAAGACATCCTTTTAAACTCAGTAATTACTTAGAATTGATACATTAGGATCTTAATATATTGATGTTTCTTTGTTGTTTGGTTAAACGTGAAAGTAATGGTGTGAAAAATAAAATGGCTGGCAAGGACAATTAAACGTAACTATTACAGATTCCACTTGTTTACTTTCTTTCAGAAAATGGTGATTCTTTTAATTTGCTGATTAATCTAAAAGGAGGCCTCAGCAAAAGACAACCAGACTGGAAAAAACTGACAGTTTTTTTCCCCCCTTTTTGTAACATAAGTGCCTGGATTAAGCTTTGATCTCCAAAGCATCCATTTCAAAGAGGCATCTACTATAAAAATGCCTATCTCAAAGAAATACCCTGTCAGCCACCTGTCTAGATAAAAAGCCAGGCCACTTCTAGAAATCTTGATTTCAATAACTGATCATCTGGGCTGCTGGTTTTCTCTCTACCCATGCTTTAAGTTCCTGCTTTTATGTTTTAAATTCACCAATAAAGAGTGAGCCAGTGAAACTGCCAACCTTGACCCCAATAAAAAGCAGAACCCCAGGTGTATCCACTTGCATGCATGCTTGTGCACATGCTCTCTCCCCCTGTGACCTTGCTATGTGGTCCCAGCTATGCTGTGTAATTTTTAATTCTTATAATAAACCTTTATTTTTTCAAAGTTGCGTGGTGGTTATTGCTAAAGGGCATCTTGCAGTCATAATAACCACAAAGGCTGGTCCAGCCACAGCACTGGTTATTGACAGGCTGAGACCAACACACAACAAAGAGGTAAAACTATCTCTACTTATAAGTGACATGAAGTTATATATAGAAAAATCCTAAGAAATCCACTAAAAAGCTATTAGAATTAGTAAAGATGATCAAGGTTGCAAGATCTAAAAAATCATTTTATGCAAAAAGATCAACTGTATTTACATATGATAGCAATGAATAATCAAAAACTAAGCCCAAGAAAACCGTTCTATTTACACTAGCATCAAAAAGAATAAAATACTTAGGAATAAACTTAACAAAAGTACAAAACTAGTATTCTGGAAACTAAAAAATACTGTTAAAAGAAATTACAGAAGACTTAAATAAGTGGAAAAAATACCCATGCTCATGGACCAGAAGACTTAGTATTGTTAAAGTGGCAATACTCCCCCAAAAGGATCTACAGATTCCACACGATTCCTATCAAAATCCTAGCTATTATTTATAGAAATTCACAAGCTGAATTTAAATTCATATGGAAATACAAGAGATCCAGAATAGCCAAAACAATCTTGAACAAGAAGAACAAAGTTGGAGTACTTAAACTTACAATTTCAAAGCTTACTAACAAAGCTCTAGTAATGAAGATAACGTAGTACCGGCATAAGGACAGACATACAAATCAATAAAATAAAACTGAGAATCCAGAAATAAACCCTCATATTTACGGCCAACTGATTTTGTAGAAGGGTGTCAAGACCTTGTTGAGAGTTGTCTATGTGCCATGTATGATGCTAAATTCTTTCATACATGTCATTTCATTTAATGCTCATAATTTTTTAAGGTAGAAACTCATTTAATAACATTTAAGGGCCGACTATGTGGAGAACATATAAAGAACTCTTTTCAACAAATGGTTCTGGGACAACTGGATATCCATGTGCAGAAGAATGTTAGATCTCTTCCTTTATCCATCCCCCCAAATTAGTTCCAATGGGTCATAGACCTAAACTTAATGGCTGTAACTAAGAAACTCTTAGAAGAAAACGTAGGGTAAATCTTCATGATCTTAGGTGAGGCAAAACCCTTCTTAGACATGATACCAGAAGCATGAGCAACTAAAGAAAAATTAGATAAATTAAACATCAAAATTAAAACTTTTTGTACTTTAACAGACACTATCAAGAAAGTAAAAAGACAGCTCACAGAATGGCAGAAAGTAGGGGCAAATCAATCTGATAAGGGACTTATATTCAAAATATACAAAGAACTCTTACAGCTCAGTAATAAAAAGGCAAATGACCAAATTTAAAAATGGATGACATGAATAGACATTTCTTCACAGAAGATATACACATAGTAAGGCATTCAACATTAGTAGCCATTAAGTAAATGCAATGAAAACCACAATGAAATACCACTTCAGAGTCACTAGAACAGCTATCAAAAAGATAATAACTGGGGCGCCTGGGTGGCTCAGTCGGTTGAGCATCCTGTTTCGGCTCAGGTCATGATCTCACGGTTTGTGAGTTCGAGCCCCACATCAGGCTCTGTGCTGATAGCTTGGAGCCTGGAGCCTGTTTTGGATTCTGTGTCTCCCTTTCTCTCTGCTCCTCCCCTCCTTGTGCTCTCTCTCTCTCTCTCAAAAATAAATAAACAGGGGCGCCTGGGTGGCTCAGTCGGTTGAGCGTCCGACTTCGGCTCAGGTCATGATCTCACAGTCCGTGAGTTCGAGCCCCACGTCGGGCTCTGTGCTGACAGCTCAGAGCCTGGAGCCTGTTTCAGATTCTGTGTCTCCATCTCTCTCTGAACCTCCCCCATTCATGCTCTCTCTGTCTCAAAAATCAATAAAGGTTAAAAAATTTTTTTTAAATAAATAAACATAAAAATTTTTTTTAAAAAAATAACAAGTGACAAAAAAAAGGAATCTTCATACATTGTTGATGAGAATATAAATAGTGTAGCCCCCTTAGAAAACAGTTTGGTGGATGCTCAAACTGTTAACCACAGAATCACCTTATGACCCAGCAATTCCACAGCTAGGTGTATGCCCAAGAGAAATGAAAACATATATCCACACAAAAACTAGTACATGAATACTCATAGCAGTATTCATAACAGCCCCAAAGCAGAAAGAACCCAAATGTCCATCAACATTGGGTGGTAGGAGAATGAGAAAGAGAAAGAAAAAACTTTTTTCTTATGTAAAATAAATACATGGCAATGAGGAAAAATACATGTGGCTATTATAGACTTCACTTCTGTGACTGGTCACATAGCTATAGTTCAGAGTTATCATTTTCTTATTCCACTACCCATTCCATTTTCCCTTTGTCCTCAGCTAGCATCTCTACTGATCATGGTTCTTTGCCTAGTGGAATGACCTATATTTTCAAGGCTCTGCACTATTGTGATCCTATGATACTGGATTAGTAGTTTTTCATTATCTTTTGTCATTGGACATAGGAGTACCAAAAAGGCCAAAAAAATCCCCTAGGTTACTGATATACATCCTCTCACATACAGTAGGAACCTTATCTCCTCTTGATAATAAGGACCCGACAAAATCAATCACCCAACCTGGTACAGAATCTTTATAAGTTAGGTTGACTTATTCAAAAGATGATCATATCTGGAATAACTGTGGCAACTGGAATCACCACCTGATGAAATTTAGAATAATCTACCATCATTTCCCAAGATCCATTCATCTTGTGTAAAAGTCAAAATACCAAGATGAATGGCAACGTGATGGAAATCACAAATTCTGCACCTATCAAGTATTTCGTAATGGCACTAATTTCTGGATGCAATCCATCCAGTAATACGGTGTTGCTTTGGTTCACTACTTTGTTAGAATGAGGCAATTTCAGGGGATTCCATTTGACCCTTTTTACCATGATGGTGCTCTCTGCAAAGACTGAGGAATTAATGGAGGGGTTCTGCCCAGTTGCTCAGTATGTTTATTTGAACTATGCATTCAGATGGGTGGGTTCAGAGAACTGATACTTATGAGGTGGGCCCAGGCCAAAAGTCCTTTTAACCCCTAAATTCCATAAGCCCCTATGGTGATTGGTGGACCAGTGTGACATTTTATTACTCCAGGAATTAGTGCTGCAATGTTCTCATTACCTTGGCAAAAGGGGACAACTTCCGACACTCAGTTAGGTGTGGGGAAGATGATCACATGATCAACCCCTTTCAACATCCTGTTACTGTAAGCCTTTGAGTCCCTTCCTCAGAGAGAGACGTGAAGAGGCTATAGTGCTGTCCCTTCTTCAGAGACATGAGCCATGGAATGGCAAGTGGCTTCTAGACACTGGAGGAAGCAAGGAAAGAGACTCTAGGAAGAACACAATCTTGCTGACACTCTGGGTTGGCCCAGCTGGATCTATTTTGGACTTCTGACCTCCAGAACTGTAACATAGTAAATCTGTGCTGTTTTAAGCCACTAAGTCTGTGGCATTACAGCAGCAATAGGAAACTAATACAGACTTTTGTGCCTGGAAGTGGTATATTGTTGTAACAAAAACCTAAAAATGTGAAAGTAGCTTTGGAATTGGACGATGGAGAGAGGCTGGAAGAATTTTGAGCACATTTTGAAACCAATAAAAGCTATTAATCAACATATTCAAGAAGCTCACTGAACTCCAAGCAGAATGACTACAAAGAAAATCACCTGAGTACATAATAGTCAAAACTGCTAAAAACCAACAGCAAAGAGAAAACGAACATATTAATTTTCAGGAGAGATAAGACTGAAGGCCAATTCGTCAATAGAAACTATAGAAATCAGAAATGGATGGAATGGTATCTTCAAATGTGCTAAGATATGCAAATATTCTTCTAAGAAAATCAATACATCCACAAACACAAAAGCTAAAGAAAAGGACTATTGGAAAGAACAAAGAGCACTAAAAAAGAGTAAATATGGAATGGCAGAAAAATAATGGCAGTACTTTGGACTCAACTACCAAAGACTATAAAGCAATGGCCAAATCTATGACATTTACACTGATTAGTATGGAAATAGTTCTCAAGCATTTGTACCTAAGCAAATTCTGTCCTGGTATGTATGTATGTATGTATGTATGTATGTATGTGTGTGTGTGTATCTCACTGGAGTAACTCTCCCCTCTTTTACAAGCTAGAGTAAGAGAACCATGTTATAATTCATTACATTTGTATAATTAATTATATTTATGATGAGGAGAATTAGCTTTTTTGGAGGGCAAAACTTAAATGTTATGAAAGGTTTTTAATATCATCATTTAAATGTTTATATGAAGCTTTTAAGTATGTCTGCTTTCATTGTGAATGTTATACATTTTAAACTTACATGATATACCTAAAACAAACAAAAGAATTGAAAGAAAAGTGCAAAGAAATGGATTATCATAATTTTGGGGATAGCAAGCACCAGGATGGGTCGCAGGAAAGAAACATGGTAGATCCAACAGTATTGGACCTTAACCTAGCTCTTAAGGTGAGTCACATGTTTCCCAATTTGCATGTATTATGCATCAAAATTTACATAGTCCTTTTTATGTACCAAAGGTTACTTAATGAAAATTTTAAAAGAACAGAGGTAATGAAATGAGATTGCTTGATTTATTATTTCTAGACAAATAATTAAAAGGAAGATTTCTAGAAGGAAGTACCTGTTTCGTTTCCTGTTGCATGATCATTGTGGATCTGCTGTAAACCAGGAATTGGCCGGGTTGTCAGATACCAAACTGCATGTAGGACGTCTGTGGCATGTATACGATTGTGATCTAAAGTCACCAAAATATTTTATAAAAATGATCATTCTGTTGAGTTTAACATAGGACATTTTAAAAAATACAATAATTTTCTATTTTACTATATCCTCATAAGTAAAATGTATGGCTTAGAATAATTTCCCACAATTATATTTTTCTTTCTTTCTTTCTTTCTTTTTTTTTTTTTTTTTTTTTTTTTTTTTTTTTTTTTTTTTTTAAGTAGGCTCACTCTCCAACAGGGGGCTTGAACTCACGACCCTGAGATGAAAAGTTGCATGCTCAGGACGCCTGGGTGGCTCAGTCAGTCGGTTGAGTGTCCGACTTCAGCTCAGGTCATGATCTCACGGTTCATGGGTTTGAGCCCCGTGTCAGTCTCTGTGCTGACAGCTCAGAGCCTGGACCCTGCTTTGGATTCTGCTCCTTCTCTCTCTGCCTCTCCCTCACTCGTGCACTGTCGCACTCTGTCTCTCAAAAATAAATAAATGTAAAAAAAAAAAAAAAAGTTGCATGCTCTACTGACTGAGCCAGCCAGGCACCCTTGTTTTCATCCTATTGTTTCAAGTCTCTTGATGTGTTAAAAAGTTCTCTTTTAAAAACTTTCACATATACTATGAAAACATAGTAAGTCAAAGAGAAGGCAAGTAACAAGAGCCAATTGAAAGGCATTGGAAAATTTACTTACAGTTGGTATTTTGTAGCTTTAAAAATCTTATGTAAATAGTGTCTGGATTATGGACACCCATGTTTGCACACAAAAGTTTTGGCACACAGATAACAGTTACAAATTCTGGATACTTGAACTCCTCACCCCCCACTCCTCCAACACATGTACATCAAAAAAAAAAAAAAAAAAAAGATGAGCTATATATAACTATACCTCTCAGGCCTACTATAAGGATTAAGTGTTAAATGGTATATATGAAAACATCCAGAACAGTGTCTGAGACATAATACATAATCGAGAAAACATTGGTTCACTGAAATATCACTATCTGAAAGGGCAAGGCCTGCAACTGAAAGCCAGCTTTCCAATTTCTAGTTTTATGATCTTGGGAATGATTCTTCTGAGTTTTTACTTCTCACCTGTGAAGGTAGAGAATACAAACTTTCCAGCAAAGACTAAATGATATAATCTTCATGAAAAATTCATAAGTCATTGAATAATGGATATTCAATAAAAGTTCAACATTTCAACAAATATTTAATGAGTACCATGTAGAATCAGCAGGTGATACTACTAACATTCAGCCTACTGCTAGGACATGATGTCAGTCTGCAAGGAGCTTAATTATTAATACAGCCAACACCTTTTATTGACCATTTACTATGTGCCAGGAATTCTGAAACATGCTTTACATGGCTTATCTTATCATTAACTATGGGGTAGGAACTATTGTTATTTCCATTTACAAATTTGGGAACTAAAGTTTAGAAAAGTTAGATCCAGAGACACTTTTTTTTTTTTTAATGTTTCTTTATTTTTGAGAGAGAGAGAGAGAGAGAGAGACCACGCAAGTGGGGGAGGAACAGAGAGACGAGAACGGAGGATCAGAAGCAGGTTGTGCACTGATAGCTAGCCTGATGTGGGGCCTGCACTAATAAACCATGAGGTCATGACCTGAGCTGAAGCTGGACACTCAGCTGACTGAGCCACCCAGTGCCCCAGAGACTCTTTTCTTAACTAATGTATCCTAATGGGAGCTGATAGTGAAGACTCTACTGCCTCTTTCTTTCCATTCCCCTTCCTGTGAAGTTCATTTTAAAGTATCACTTTATTCTATTTATAAAATTCACTTTTTGAAATGCATATTTTGTAAGTGGAAATTATGGTACATAGAAGCCACATTATCATCCCAATTAATGCGTTATGCCAACTTAAGAAAAATCTGCTGTTTATAGTAGTGATTTCCCAAAATGTGTCCATATGAAGGAAAATTGTAGAATGTATCAACATATAAACTGTATCTTTTCCTAATATAAAATTCAAATTATATTTTACCATAAATCAAAGAGCCATTAGAAATTATTCCATAAGTCAGGAGACAGTTAAAAATAGAAATTTTATGGATAAATTTTAAATATTTTAAAGTCAAGATTTTTCTGAAACTCTTGACTTACTTAATTACCAAATATTTTAAAAGACAAGGAACCCAGATGAATAATTATTAACACAGAAAGTTGTACACCAGGTAATAATTAAGGGAAAAACCCATTATAAATATGTCTGTATTATGATTAACTTTATGAAAAATAAGAAAAAAGTCTTGAAGAATATATACCAAAATAACAGTAGTTAACTCTAGGTAGTAGCATACAGATTACTTTTTAAATCCCTATTTAAAATATTTTCAAATATTGGGGCGCCTGGGTGGCGCAGTCGGTTGAGCGTCCGACTTCAGCCAGGTCACGATCTCGTGGTCCGTGAGTTCGAGCCCCGTGTCGGGCTCTGGGCTGATGGCTCGGAGCCTGGAGCCTGTTTCCGATTCTGTGTCTCCCTCTCTCTCTGCCCCTCCCCTGTTCATGCTCTGCGTCTCTCTGTCCCAAAAATAAATAAAAAACGTTGAAAAAAATTAAAAAAAATATTTTCAAATATGTAATTTAAAAAGTGTTTAAGAGAGTATCTGAAGGGAAAAATAATAGTTTCAAAACCAGCATTATTTGAATTTAAATAATGAGATATGTTAATACTTACAAGGAATGTCTCGGTAGCCATTTTCTAATGCACGAAAATAGTTCATGAACTGTAGAGTGGGAATTTTAAATATTTCCAATAAACCAGTGTCTTGAAATAAGGTATACATAACCTAAATGTCAATTAAAATAAAATTCACTTTAAAAATCAGGATTTCTATTTGCAGTTGAGTAGAATATGTTTTTGTGATTTGCATTTGGGGATGTTACCATGTATATGTCTTTAAGTTAATAATTTATTAAAAACTTTCCTACAATAAATTCTTCTCAAAACATTAAAAAGGAAGACATAACCCTGAAGTCCTTGAAAACCAAAGAAAACTATCACATGTCTCAGCTTTAAAATTTTTCTATTCTTCCCTTTAGTTTTTTTATTTACAATTTATTAAAGGGCACATGAATTCTATTCTACTCTAGTCGTTAACAGAAGTCCAAACAATATATTTATTACATTTTTGTCCCTAAAGACTTCAATGAGGTGAAACTGTATGCCCGCCACATAAATTATCCTTATGTTTGTACATTTCATAAATATGATACCTGGAAGATAATGAGAGTGATATTTTGAGAAGGTTAATCTGATGCTGTTGTATGAACCCCTCAGGGAGAACCTTGAGTCTGGGTGGTAACAAGGAACTATTTTTCCATGGCTCTAGCATGAAACGAACCATTTGGCCTTCGGTAAAGTACGGGGAGGCAGGTGACAGAAATGAAGCCTAAGTTTCAGTGGTTAGAACTAGCTCACATTTTATGTCCTCTTCAACCTCAGGCTTCAGTATAAAGTAAATCTGTATTCTGTAGTAAAATTAAACCCCATTAATACAGGCCAAAAACTACTTTTCATTTATTCAATTAAAATTTATTTTAATATTTTAAATTTATATTTAAATTTAATATTTTCATTTATTCAAATAAAATTATACATTATATATAATTATTTTTATATATGGGTTTATACACACACACACATATGTATATATATCTTCTCAAATTTTTTACTGAAAACTTCATTTGTGAGAAAAATAATTAAGTGAACAATGTTGAAGTTGTGCCTAAACCAACATTATACATTTTTAGAGTTCGTGTTTTATAAAGATCCAAGGAAAAATTAATTTATGATAAAAAAGTAGAGATTTTAAACAAACCTGACTAAGGATCCTTCCTGATTTCTCTCCCATGTTTTCAACAACTTCAAATATTTGAAAATTCCAGTTGCTCATCTTCTCTATTAAGGAATCATAATCTTCTATTAAAATCAGGTCCAGTGATGCTTCCTGTTCAATCTGTACATATAGGGGGGAAAAACACAAACCAACTCAACCTCACCTTTTAAAAAATATTGTTAAATCCACATCCAAATGAGAACACTTAAAATTGAACATTAAAAAATGGCCAATATTATTTTCTACAGAAGTTATTCTCAAACATAATCTGTACTTCCTAGTTCTTCTCTTTGTAAAATGCTATCAGAAAAATGTAAAAATGTCTTCTAGGCATAAGAAGACTTATTAATCTTCACAGTACTTTTACAAATAAAAATACTGTATTCCCAAAACACTATACAAATCTAAAGTCCATTATTTTTTTTAGAAGTTATACATATCAAAGAATAATAGAGACTCCTATCCTTATACTGGCATTTATTACTAGTTTAACTAGTAATGGATGGTTTTTTCCCCCTAAAAATCTTAAATTTTGAACTTAAAACAAAAACAAAAAACTGCTATTATAAGCAGATTTTGTTTTTTAATGCTTTATGCACAAGTTCCCCACACTTTAACATACACAATTTAAGAAAATATCAGTATAGAAAGTAATATATCTACTGTATCACTAAGTAAAATGTGTTCATTTTAAAATGAACGCACTTTGTTGTTCTCAGATGATGAGTTCAGAAGCACAGCTGACCCTTAAACAACACGAGTTTGAACGACGCAGGTCCACTGCACATGGAGTTTTCACAGGACAGCGCTATAAATAGTCTGTACTCACGGTACTGTTGGTACAGTAAATACAGCATTTCCTCTTATGATTTTTAATACCATTTCCTTTACTCTAGCTTTACTGTAAGAATACAGGATACAATACATGCAACATACAAAATACGCGTAAACTGACATATATGTGTTTATGCGATCAGTGAGACTTCTGATCAACTGCAGGTTATTAGTAGTTAAGTTCTGGAGGAGTCAAAAGTTATATGTGAATTTTTGACTGTGTGTGGGAGGGTTAGCACTCCTAATACCAGCACTATTCGAGGGTCAACTGTAACTATTATTTTTAACCCAAAGTATTCTTTAATATGGTATGACTTTTCAGCAAAAAAAAATAAATAAATAAAAATACTATTAAAAATCTTGTTCTGAGCAAAAATAATGACACTAGTACTAAACCAATATTATATTTCACCTTAACATAATCATATGGAAAGTTTATCTTTTACATTTGGTTGCTGTTCATTCTGTGCCTCTTCTGTTAGGTGAGTATCACCTTCCAAAAATAATTTTCTGCAGTCTGTGTTCTCTGTTTCCACTTCATGTTGCACTTCTGTGAGGCTGAATGATTGTTTTGAGGAAACGGTGTTGTCTTCATCACCTTTCAAGAAATACACATAGTAATAAGAAGAATAAAACTTGCACTATATGCATAGTTTTATAAGGAAAATTATTTATAAAAAATCTTCACATAAAGTGAACCATACTGTTTAAATTAATGGCACCATTAAGTTGTATCTTGCTGGATTATTTGGCCCAGGTACCTTGTGGTCTGACAACACAGACATTTCACCTGATATATCTATTCATGGATGAAAGAAATGGGGGTGGGGGTGGGGATATTCTTTATCAAAGTGAGAAACAGGAAAATTCTGTTTTTAGCAATTTGACGTATGCAATTTCCAACATGTGAAATTGTTTGAATTTTAGCTATGAAAACCCTAAATTCATAATTATAAATGAATGAAATCAAGGCATATCTAAAAAGGAAAACATAGTATCATTTATTGTGAATTATTTCTACCAATGTGATTAATAATATTTTTTTCCCCAAGTCTCATGGAAAAGAGAAGCAGCACTGGTAGGTAAATAGTATTCATTCACATGTAAAAAAAATCATATTCATTCTATTTGTAATCTTAGAAACAGGAAACTTCCCCCAAACCCATCAACAATAGAAGAAATAAATGGTAGTATATTCACACAACTGAACAATAGGTAGCGAAGAGAATGAACCACAGCCATATGCAACAATATGGATGATTCTTAAAAATGTGTGGAATGAAGGAAGCCAGACACAAGGTACATACTCTGTGATTCTGTTTATAAAAAGCTCAAAAACATATGAAAGACAAGAAAAATGTTATCTTTAGAGGGTATACCTGGGAGGGGCCTGAGGGGAAATTCTGAGGTGCTGGTACTATTTCGTTCATTGGTTTATTTATTTTATTTTTTATTTTATTTTTTTTTTCAACGTTTATTTATTTTTGGGACAGAGAGAGACAGAGCATGAACGGGCGAGGGGCAGAGAGAGAGGGAGACACAGAATCGGAAACAGGCTCCAGGCTCCGAGCCATCAGCCCAGAGCCCGACGCGGGGCTCGAACTCACGGACCTGAGAGATCGTGACCTGGCTGAAGTCGGACGCTTAACCGACTGCGCCACCCAGGCGCCCCTCATTGGTTTATTAATCGGGGTGATAATACAGGTATATGTTAAGTGTATGAATATTAATTCAGTTATAAAGTTATGATGTGATTACTTTTCAATATGTAGGGTTTTTTCCTAAGTAAAAGGGTTTTTAAGAGTACTTATTGGAACTGAGTTTCAGAAGAACTAGAACTTGATAAAGGCAAGCTTTTTCCCCTATAAAATATGGATAACAATATCTTACTGGAAGTTACATATAATAAATGGTCAATAAACGTTAGTGATACTCTGAACTTAATATACTGAATATACTAAAAAATCATTAACTAATGGTGACCAGGAAATATTATTCTTTGGAAAATATTACTTTTTCCCCATGAAAAACATTTAAGAAATAAAATTTAGAATATTCAACTATTCTTGGTAGGTCAAGGCAGTACTACTATAATAATATTCTAAAATTACCGTCCATCTAAAAATTGTTGACATCTAAGGTACATTACCTACTTACATTTTAATGACCCAAATTCCTAGTAACTATATCTTACACAGAACAGTAATAAAAACAGTTGAAATAAATGTAATAAGTTCTTTTCCAAAGATGTCTACAACACTCTCTCTTATACCCCTTGCACTCTTCTCAAACGTATTCCTATAGCTCTTCCATCAAGAGAGAGCATTTATTTCCTAATCCCCTGGAATCTGGACAGGCCGCATGACTGCTCTGATGAACAGAAAATGGCATTAAGTAACACTTTAGGTGTGTTTTGGGTTGAGCCATTAACTTGATTGGCAGCTCCTCCTCTCTTCGAATTCAGCAAACATGTTGGAAGAAGCCCATAGAGGGGTTATATTTAGATGGACTAGTCAATAGTCAACAGACATGTGAGTAATCCAATCCCATCTTGGAAATTCAGCCCAATCATTCCCTCAGATGACTGTCACCCTTACCAATATCTGACTGCAATCACATGAGAGTCCTCAAGTGAGAATGTCCCAGCTGAGACCAGTCAATCCAAACAACTGTGTATATATAGTATAATAACATACTATAAAATCCACCCATCATAAGTGTGTAATTCAACAATTTTAGTAAATTTACAGAGTTGTGCAACCTTTATGACAATCTGGTTTTAGAACATTATCATCACCCCCAGAAAGTACCCTCCTGCTTATTTATAGTTGATCCTTATTTTTATTCTAGGCAATCACTCCTCTGATTATTGTCTCTATAAATTCACCTTTTCTAGAATTTTATGTAAATAGAATCATACAATATGTAATCCTTTGAGCCTGGCTTCTCTCACTTAAAGTGTTTTGATTTTATACGTGTAGTGGCATGTTATCAGAAGTTTGTTCCTTTAATTGCTAAGTAAGATTACATTGAATGGATATACCACATGATATGTATCCATTCGTAACTTGATGGATGTCTGGGTCATTTCAACATTTGCAGCATCATCAATGATATCATGACACTCCCAGTCTTGTCTTTGAGTGCTCATATGTTTACTCATGGATAAATTCTGGGTGACATGGTAAATTTATGTGTAACTTTTAAAGAAACTGTCAAAATGTTTTCCAGAGTGGTATACCATTTTATATTCCCATCAGCAATGCACAAAGGTTCCAATTTCTCTGCATCCTTGCTAACAATTGCTATTGTCTTTTTGTTGTTGTTGTTGTAATTTTTTTAAACGTTTATTTATTATTGGGAGACAGAGAGAGACAGAGTGTGAGCAGGGGAGGGGCAGAGAGATAGAGGGAGACACAGAATCCCAGGCAGGCTCCAGGCTCTGAGCTGTCAGCACAGAGCCCGACGTGGGCCTCGAACCCATAGGCCATGAGATCATGACCTGATCATGACCTGAGCCGAAGTCGGGTGCTTAACCAACCAACCAAAGTCTTGTCTTTTTAATTATACCTATTCTAGTTTGAGTGTAGTGGTATCTTATTGTAGTATTAATTTGCATTTCCTTAGTGACTATTTTGCATTTCCTTAGTGACTATTGATGTTCATCATCTTTTCATGTGTTCATTACCCATTTATTTATATCCTTCACCAAATGACTCAGACCAAAATATCTGACATCTCTTGCCCATTTTTTGAGTTGACTTAATATTGAATTATAAATGTTCTTTGTGTATTATGGATGTAAGACCTTTATCAGATATATAATTTCCAAATATTTTCTCTCAATCTATGGTTTGTCTTTTCATTTTCTTATTGTTGTCTTTTGAAGTGCAAAAGTTTTTAATTTTGCTGAAGCCTAACTTGTCATCTTTTTTCTTTCATGGATTGTGCTTTTGGCATTGTATCCAAGAATGTTTTACTCAACTAAAGGTCACAAAGATTATGTCCAATTTTTTCTTCTGCAATTTGCAAGGTTTTAACTCTTACACTTAGGTCTATGATCTATTTTGAGTTACTTTCTGTGTATATAATAAGGTAAGGGCCCAAATTCTTTCTTTGACAAATGAATATCCAATTGTCTTGGCCCCATTTGGTGAAAAAACTATGCTTTCTCTTTTGAATGGTCTTGACTTCTGTATCAAAATCAACCGACCATAAATGCAAGAATCTACTTTTGGACTTACAGTTCTGTTCCACTGAACTACAGGCTCATCTTTTGATACTTCACTATCTTAATTACAGTGGCTCTATAATAAATTATGAAATCAGGGAGCATCAGTCCTCCAAATTTGTTCTATTTCCAAATTGTTTTGGCTATTGTTGGTCATTGTCTTTCCATGTAAAATTTATGACCAACTTGTCGATTTCTACAAAAAAAAAAAGCCTGCTAGAATTTGTTAAGTATTACACTGAATTTCTAGATGAATTTGGGAGAATAGCCCTATTGACAATACTGGGTTTTCCAGTCTTTAAATAAGAAATGCCTCTCAATGTATTTAGATTTTCTCTTTTTTAATTTTAATTTTTTTTTTTTTTTGAGAGAGAGCACACATGCACCAGCAGGGGAAGGGCAGAGGGAGAGAGAGAATACTCAGCAGGCTTCATGCCCAGTGCAGAGCCTGACATGGGGTTTGATCTCACCACTGTGAGATCATGACCTGAGTCTAAATCAAGAGTTGGACACCTAACTGGCTGAACCACTCAGGCACCCCATAGATTTCTCTATTATCAACAATGTTTTATGTTTTTCAGTTTATAAATCTCTTGTTAAATTTATTCTAATTACTTCATTCTTTTTGATACTATTACAAGTGAAAATGTTTTCTTAATTTCAATCTATGATGGCTCATTGCTAGTACACAGAAATACAATTTTGTACAACACTGATATTGTATCTTATCTCTGCTAAACTGATTTATTGGTTCTTGTGTGTGTGTGTGTATGTGTGTGTGTGTGTGTGTGTGTGTGTGTGTGTGTGTGTGTATTCTTTGGGATTTTCTATATAAAGGATTATATGCTCTACGAATATGAGACAGTTTTATTTATTTATTTCCATTCAGGATTCCTTTATTTTTCTTTCCATTTTTTTGGCTAGAACCATCAGTACCATGTTGAAATGCTGAAAGCAAAAAATCTTATCTTATTCTTGATCTTAAGGAGAAAACATCAGTCCTTTTCCATTAAGGTGCATGTTTTTCAAAGATGCCCTTTATCAAGTTGAAGAACTTCCCTGCTATAACTAGTTTGAGTGTTTTTATCAAGAAAAGAGTGTTAGATTTTATCAAATGTTTTTTCTGCTCATATTTGGATTATCATGCATTTTTCTCCCCTTTTATTCTATTAATGTGGTATTTTACATTGATTGATTTTCAACTGTTAAACTACCCTCACATTCCTGGGATAAATACCACTTAGTCATAGTGTGACCATTTCATATGTTGCTGGATTCTGTTTGCCATTATTTTGTTAAGGGTTTTTGTGTTTATACACATAAGAGATATTGGTCTGTAGTTTTTTTTGTTTTTGGTTTGTGACACCTGTGTCTGGTTATGACATCAGGATATCACTAGTCCTTCAGAATGAGTTGGGAAGTTTTCCCCTCCTACTTTTTGGAAGAGTTTGTAAAGGATTGCTCTTCTCTGTGTGTGTGTGCGCGCACGCGCGCGTGTGTGTGTGGGGGGGTGGGTGTGTGTGTTTTAAACAATCTCAGAACCAAAAATTACTGAACTGTACACTTTGATTTTTTTAATGCTTACTTATATCACACGCAAGCAGGGAGGGGCAGAGAGAGAAGAGACACAGAATCTAAAGCAGGCTCCAGGTTCTGAGCTGTTAGCACAGAGCCCAACATGGGGCTCGAATCCACAAACTGCGAGAGCATGACCTGAGCCAAAGTCAGATGCTTAACCGACTGAGCCACCCAGGCGCCCTTGAATTGTACACTTTAAAAGGGTGAAGTTTATAGTACATAAGGGGATCAATATGAGCCTATAATCCCTAAGGGGGCCTATCTATTGCTGATTTACTTTTATTCTTAGGGTGCAGTGCTGCAGAGTTTTCCAAGTTATCCCTACCATGGTAGGCCTCCACCTCCAGTATCTAGCTCTCTAGTCCCATGGAGGTACCAAAAGGACTGCTCATTCTATTAGTCACTGGACCCTCTGGAAGGAGCAAATACCTTTTTCATAGCCCCATACTCTAGGCTTATTTCATGAATTTCTATCCTCCTCCAGATCTTGTACTGGTAATTGTGAGGAGCTTGTTAGTTTTCAATGGCTTTAAGCACATTTTTGTTGTTAATAATTTGTCCAGCTTTTCTAGCTACTTTCAGGGGGAATGACGGTCTGAGTTACCTAGTTAACTGTTACTGTATGCTTGAGTCATCAACATTTTAAATTATAAAACCACCATAACTTTATCACCAACAGTATTTCTTGTTTGAGGATATAAAATGTTTCAGAATGATATAATAAACTATATTTTAAAACAACTCCTCTCTATGTCATAAAAACTCTTTTGGGCTTAGAGTTCAACATTATCATAATTAATTACTCTATTTATGAACCCTACCCATAAACTGAAAAGACTGCATTCATTTGTATAGCACACTTTAGTCTTTTTTTTTTTTTTAAGATTTTATTTTTAAGTAATCTCTACACCCAACGTGGGGCTCAAACTCACAACCCTGAGATCAAGAGTCGCATGCTCTTCCGACTGAGCCAGCCAGGCACGTCCCCAGCACATTTTAGTCTTCAAAACACTTTTACCCTCTGTTATTTATAACTTGTTCCTAGTAACTTCTCTACTTATCTTGTAAGTATATAAAAATGTTATAATCTTCATTTTAAAGATGGATAAACTTGGGGCACCTGGGTGGCGCAGTCGGTTAAGCGTCCGACTTCAGCCAGGTCACGATCTCGCGGTCCGTGAGTTCGAGCCCCGCGTCAGGCTCTGGGCTGATGGCTTGGAGCCTGGAGCCTGCTTCCGATTCTGTGTCTCCCTCTCTCTCTGCCCCTCCCCCGCTCATGCTCTGTCTCTCTCTGTCCCAAAAATAAATTAAAAAAAAAAAAAAAACGTTAAAGATGGATAAACTGAAGTTAAACTCACACATTTATTCATTTCTAAAACAACCTAAGAAACTGTTCTGAAATTCAGACACACAGGACCTTTGCAATCTCACCTGACTTTCCACCGTGGCAGTCTATACCAGATTCGGATTCAGATGTTGAAACATATTTCAATATTTGATGTCCACAGCTTAAAGAATAAAATAAATATACATTCATAAATGAGACAAAACTTTTTACCTAAATACAATTTTGAAATCTGTTTAACTTTTAACCAGGAACCCCATTGCAAAATATCATACAAGTCCAATCTCTCTATAAACTTAATAGGCTTTATCCTGGAAGGTATCTTGTGTCCCCGAAGAAACTAACATATTTTGAAAGTCACCACTGAGGTCTGAGGTAAACACTTATCACGGATAAAAAACTGAGCAGAAATGAAAACAAACACCGTATGAACTGGGTACTAAGGTAGTGTATACTAAAAGAATTCTCGTAACTTACTGGTATCTTGAGATAGATAGAACACTACTATATATCACTTTTGATAGAGATCACTTAATTGGAAAATGAACAATTGCACTAAAATGAGGAAAAGTTTCTTAAAAAGAAAAAACTACTTGATGAATAGGGAAGATACAGTCTTAATCCATCAACTAGTTACAACATAAAACTAGAAAACTAGGAATACTTTATTAAAATAACCTATATTTTGAGACAGAAATAATCAACATTTAGGAAACTTACCTGTTACATAAACTGCTATCAGAATTTCTAACATGCTGATAAAAATCTGGTGAATTGGGTGCACTGCCCAGAGATCGGTGTAAAATAACACTTGGCTTAGTAAGAGAACTGGCAGTGGCAGGAAATTCTACAGGTGATCGATTCATTAGAGAGCCAGCGGAGACTGGTCCATGGCTGGGAGAATTCACAGGACTCAGGCTGGGGAAAGCACCTGAAAAATTCAAAAGAGAAGAAAGAGATCAATAAATATGTAGGCGTGTGTTTGTGTTTATTGTCTATGTGTATTTATAAAGAACATTTTCCTTTTTTATTTAAAAAAATTTTTTTTAAATATTTATTTATTTTTGAGAGACAGAGTGAGACAAAGTGAGACAAAGTGAGACTGGGGGAGGGGCAGAGAGAGAGGGAGACACAGGATTGGAAACAGGCTCCAGGCTCTGAGCTGTCAGCACAGAGCCTGACGCGGGGCTCGAACCCACAGACTATGAGATCATGACCTGAGCTGAAGTCAGATGCTCAACCGACTGAACCACCCAGGCGCCCCTGCATTTTCCCTTTTTTAAAGAAAAGTATTTGCAATTAAATGATAAACCAGATTTCCACGTGGAGCTATCTTCAAGACATTCCAGGCATTTAAGCAGAATATAGACCATGTTTGTCATCATGAATGAGTGTGAAATAAACACCTTGTGGCAGGATGGCACAGATATTGAGAGTGTAACTAAGATGTACACAAAGCGTGGCGCAGATTTTCCTAATTCACATTGGTGTTTATCTTTCACATGTTGAATCCCCCAGCTTGATCATCCACATGAAGAAAGCATGGTTACCAGATTTTACTGAAGAACCAAAGTTCTTAACAGCATTAAGCAAGTTGAGCGAAGACAAAATTATATGTTAACACAACTGCAGATCTCTTTTAAAAATATGCCCAAAACTTTCCAGCTCATTCATTCGACAAATATTTGAGAGCCTACTATATGGTGGAAGATGTGTTGGATTTCACAATGGAGAAGAAGTTACCATCCCTGCTACTCTACAAACCTAGAGACTAGTGGTGAGTACAAACAAGTGCTAAGTGCTAAAATAAGGGGGAAAAAAAAAACCCAGAGTACTTCAGAAATCCATATCTAATGCTACTGATCTGCTCCAAAAATCTTCACTGAGTGCCTTGAACTAAG
Organism: Prionailurus bengalensis; assembly: GCF_016509475.1. Taxonomy (NCBI): domain Eukaryota; kingdom Metazoa; phylum Chordata; class Mammalia; order Carnivora; family Felidae; genus Prionailurus; species Prionailurus bengalensis. Next base: position 71,448,956 of record NC_057346.1, on the reverse strand, counting down.
GTGAAATGGGTATATCTGGAGAGAGGTAGGCAGACTTAAAACTTCATTTGGAAATAAAGATTCAAGTAAAGTGTGAATCAGAGAGCACAGCACATAATGGTTATTCAGGACCTACGACAGTTTCACCATAGCGGTATAAACACTTACAGATGTGTGTGATGGTTAATTTTATGTGTCAACTTGGCTTGGCTATGGTGTTCAGCTGTGTGGTCAAGCACCAGGCTAGCTGTCGCTGTGAAAGTATTCTTCAGAGGTGACTAACACTTTAATCAGTAAACTGAGTAAAGCAGATCACCCTCCCTAATGTGTATGGGCTTCAGCCAATTGGTTGAAGGCCTTAAAAGAGAAGACTGAGGTCCTCCAAAGAGGAAAGAGGTTTGCCTCAAGACTGCCTTCAGATTCAGGACTGCAGTATCGACTCGTGCGAGAATTTCTAGCTGGACAGCCTGCCCTGTAAATCTCAAGCCTGCCAACCCTCACAGTCTTGCAAGCCAATTCCTTAAAATAAACCTATCTCTCCATCTCTCTCTCTCTCTCTCTATGTAAATACACACACACATCCTATTAGTTCTGTTTCTCTGGAGAACCCTAATACGATGTGTTGTTTTATTTAATCTTAATAACTTTGTGAGTTAAGTAGTATTTTCATCTTCATATGTCGGAGGAGAGGAGAGGGGACTCCAAAAAGTTAAAAAACTTGATTTAACAGTTAAAAAAGTCAAAAAACTGTGTTAACAGTTAACACTGTGAGATCAGACTCTTTTCCCAGGGCTGCCACTGCTACTCTATCAGACTCATTTCTTTAGAGGTTCCTATAATTTCATACAATGTTAGGGCTGAATGGGATTTTTTTTTTTTTTTAATCTGGTCAACTTAATGTCTCAGAAGAGGAAACTGAGGACAAGATGTGTCTTGCTCATTATAATCACTGGTTACTAACTGGAAACAAAGGTTCCAATTTTTAGCCTTCTTTTCTCTAATTATACTAGTGAGTATCCAAAATCCTGACAAGTGGGCTAAGAAGAATAAAGGGTATAAAATCTTAGTGTAGACACTGGATATACAGACAAACCTAGAAATCCTTAAAAAATGCTTTCTATAATATAGATCCACCATTTTTATTTTAAACCCTCTTTATTGTGAAATATAACACACACATAGAAAAGTTACAATGGGGCTACTCATCACTCAAGCTAAGACATAAAATACGGCCAGAGATCAACCACCCTGCCTTCTAACTCCCCTGCCTCTCTTTAAAGGAAATCATTATTTTGACTTTTATGGTATTGTTTTTCTTGCCTTTCTTTATATTTATACCATGTATGTACGCATTTTTTGACAATGTGGATTACTTTTGCCCCTTTTGTGAACTTTGTAAACTGAATTAGACAATAAATATAAATGCTTCTATGCCTTGCTTATATTTTAAAATAATATTTCCAGGCAGTTACTTGTTATTGTGGTTGATTTTCAATGCCATATCAAACTGTATGCATGAATATAGCACAATTTTATTTCTCTATTCAAGTACTGAATGGCCAAATTGTCTTCCAAAGTGGCTGTAGCATTTCACTTTCCCATCAGTGTATCAGAGTTTCCACTTCTGAACGTTTTTACCACTTGTTTTTATCTGTCTTTGTAATTACAGACATCACAATGGTATGAAGTCACAGGTCACTGTGGTTTTGATTTACATTTTCCGTAATGATTAATACTGAATATCTTTTCATGTGGTATGGGCCATTTGTACATCTTCTCTGGAGAAACATCTATTCAGATTTTTGCCCATTTTTTAAGAAGGTAATTTGTCTTTTTATTATTGAATTACAGACATCTTTGTATATTCTGGATAAAAGGCCACTATCAAATACATGATTTGCAAATATTTCCTCCCATCCTGTGTCTTATCACTTTCTTTAGGTCTCTGTAGAAATACAAATGTTTTCAATTTTAATGAATTCCAATTATCAGGTTTTTTCACTCATGAACTGTGCTTTCGGTGTCATATCTTAGAATGCTTAGAAACCCAAGCATTCTAAGCATAGAATGTCATATCTTAGAATGCTTAGAAACCCAAAGTCACAAACTTTTTTTTTTTGTTTTCTTACTAGTTTTAGGCTTTCACTCCTACCGTTGAGTCTATGATGCATTTTGGTTAATTTTTGAGTATGACAAAAGGTAGAATTCCAAATTCATTCTTGCTCCTATTTCCAGGATTTGCTAAAAACACAATTTCTCCCCCATTGAATCATCTTGGCACCCTTGTTGAAAATCAGTTGACCACGTAAGGATTTATTTCTGGACTCTCAATTCTATCACACTGAGCTGGAATATCCTTATGCCAATACCAGTCTTGATTACTACAGCTTGGTAGTAAGTTTTAAAATTTGCCAGTGTGAGTCCTCCAATTTCTTCTTTTTTATTAAAACTGTTTTAGCTATGCTGGGTCCCTTGAATTTCCATATGAATTTTATGATCAGCTTGTCAATTTCTGCAAAGAAGCTAGCTCAGATCTTGACAAAGATGGCAAGAAATCTAGAACAATTTGGAAAGAAATGCCATCATAACAATATTACATTTTCTGATCCATGAACACAGGGTATTTTTTTATTTATTTAGACTTCTTTAATTTCTTTTAACAGGGGCGCCTGGGTGGCGCAGTCGGTTAAGCGTCCGACTTCAGCCAGGTCACGATCTCGCGGTCCGTGAGTTCGAGCCCCGCGTCAGGCTCTGGGCTGATGGCTCGGAGCCTGGAGCCTGTTTCCGATTCTGTGTCTCCCTCTCTCTCTGCCCCTCTCCCGTTCATGCTCTGTCTCTCTCTGTCCCAAAAATAAATAAACGTTGAAAAAAAATTTTTAATTTCTTTTAACATTGTTTTACAGTTTTCAGTGTACAGGTCTTACACTCTTGTTAAATTTGTTGCAAAGTATTTTACTCTTTTTAATGCTAACTGTATATAGAATTATTTTAATTTCACTTTGCATTGTTCATTGCTAGTATACAGAAATACAACTGATTTCTGCCTAGAGATCTTGTATCCTGACACACTGATAAACTTCTTTATTGGCTGTAATAGATTTTAATGAATTTCTTCAGATTTCATAAATATATGACGTTATATGCAAATATACTTTTACCTCTTCCTTTTATTCCTTCTTAGCTAATTGCTATGGCTAGAACCTCCAATCCAATATTGAGTAGAAGTAGCAATTTTAATTATTAAAATCATTTTATATTTTCATTTTATAATTTCTAGTTCTATTTTCTCTGATGAGATACTATTGTCATACTCAAATACTCTTGAAATGGTTTCTGCTACAACTTTAAACATATTTATAATAGGAGATTTAAAGTCATTGTGTGCTAAGTCCAAACTCCAAGCCCCGTCGGGCAAATTTTCTGTTGGCTGTTTTGCTTTGTATGCATGGCAAAAATTTGCTTGTGTATTTCATTTTTTTTGTTGTTGAAAACTGAACATTATATTTTAACAGTTCTGGCATCAGATCCCTCCCACTTCCAAGGTTTGTTATGTTGCTGATTTATGTTTGTTTTCTTGTTTCTGATTGTTGAATGACTTTCCTGGACTAATTATGTAGATTCCGTTTTCTCTGAGGTGTGTAGCCACTGAGTTCTTTGCTGGTTTTTTTTTTTTTTTCCTTTAAGTTCTTGATTTATATTTTAAGCTTGACTTCCTGCAAGTCACCCATGGGTCAGTATAATTTTGTGGTCAGCGAATGGTGTGTCAGAACATTTCTTTAAATGTTTTGCCTACACGTCATCTGTAGGAGGGAATGTTTGAAAAGATACACCTTCAAACTTCAGTTTATGAAACGGCCTTAGATTTCACATCTCACTTGTGAGAGCCTCTAGGTCAGCTACAGATAAGTGACTAGGGCGTTCTCCTTTCCCAGATCTTTCCTATGCACACGCACATCCTGGTACAGGATCCTGAGATCTTCAGGAATCTGTCAGACACTTTCAAATTCCCTATGGTCATCTAGTAGTATCCAGGATTTCCTTTTAAATTCTCAGGCAGCTCTTGTTTACCACAAGTGAAATAACAGCCTTAGGCGGTCACAATGTTGGCTGGCATAGGGTTTGTTTTTTAGAAAGCTGAGCTCCGAGTCAAATCAAATACCCACAACACTTCAGGAACAGAGATTTTCCAAGGAGCTTTAAGTTTATATTAAGTTTGGGCAAAGTATTTACTGTCCTCTTGGGGGAGTTTCAAAAGAGGTCAGATCTCTCTGATGGCTGCAATGCTATTGGCTTTTAGCAATAATGCCACTGAGGGAGAAAGCTGGGAACGGATAGTTCCCAAATAAAATGCCACAGAACCCATCGTCTTACCAGGGTTCAATAGTCTGTCTTGTACAGAGGACTTCTAGTTTTTTCTCAGGCTTGTGTTAGTTTCCAGAGTTCTGAAATGGCTCAGTTTCATTTTTTTTTTAATGTTTATTCATTTTTGAGAGACAGAGAGTACGAGCAAGGGAGGTGCAGAGCAAGAGGGGACAGAGGATCCAAAGTGGGCTCTGCACCAACAGCACAGAGCCCAATGCAGAGCTCAAACTCACGAACCGTGAGATCATGACCTGAGCCGAAGCTGGATGTTTGAATGACTAAGCCTCCCAGGTACCCCTGAATTTCACTTTTTTTGCCCCTATTTTTGTTATTTTAGCAGGAGAGTGAGTTTACAGAAATATTCTCTCTGCCATTCCTGAATGAGTCTCTATATGTGATATTAATACTTTGAAACTCATTGAGACTTGTTTCATAGTCTGACAAATGGTCTACTGTTATCAATCTTGTGTGTATTCTTTGAAGTAATTTTTTTTAAAAATTTATTTATTTTTGAGACAGAGAGCACAAACGGGGGAGGGTCAGAGAGAGAGGGAGAAACAGAATCTGAAACAGGCTCCAGGCTCTGAGCTGTCAGCACAGAGCCTGATGCGGGGCTTGAACTCACGAACCGTGAGATCATGACCTGAGCTGAAGTCAGACACCCAACCAACTGAGCCACCCAGGCGCCCCATTGTGTGTATTCTTTGAAAAAATATTCATCCTGGCTGAATGTAGTGTTTTACAGTCAGGTCAGTTAATTCATAGTGTTCTAATCTTTCTTATATCTATACTAACGTTTTGGTCTGCTTATTCTACTAGTTAATGAGAATAGTGAGTTAAAATCTCCAAATATTAATATAAATTTGTCTATTTCCCCCCTTTAGTTCTGTCATTTTTTGGTTCATGTATATTATTGCTATGAGATCAGAAGTAACTGTGTCCTTATATAAAGACTGGGTGTCTTGTAAAGAACATATGCTTGAGTCTTGTGTTGTTAACTGTCTGACAATCTTTGTCTTTTAACTGGAGTGTATTTTCACTTTTTGTTGAAAACTGAATATTTTTAAAATATACTTAACAACTTTAGCAGATCCCTCCTCCCCTGCCGACAAAATGTATATTCAATGTAATGTAGTCTGTTTAATCCACTATCTTGCTATTTATTTTTCAGTTGTTCCTTCTTTTTCTCTTTTATTTTCTCTTTTCTTGGATTCTTCTGGGTTATTCAAGTTTTTTAAAAAATCATGCCACTGTTACCTCCTATGATTGTTTTTTACTTATACCTTTTTTTAAAAATTCTTTTAATTGTCACTCTGTATATTACAATGTGCGTCTTTGAAGTATTAGTTTCTCTCAAACTTAAAACTTTTTACTACTTTTCAATCATTGCTAGTACATTACAAATTCATTTACCCTTCTCCCACCCTTTATATGCCATTGTTATGATACATTTGACTCCTTCATATATTACGCATGCAACAAGGAAGTGATTATTGTCGTTGTTATTTCTAAGTTACATCCAAGTTAGTTAGCATATAGTGCAACAATATTTTCAGTAGATTCCAGTGATTCATCCCTTATGTATAACACCCAGCACTCATCCCAACAAGTTCCCTCCTTAATGCCCCTTACCCATTTAGCCCATCCCCCACTCACAGTTTGTTTTCTGTATTTAAGAGTCTCTTATGTTTTGTCTCCGTTTTTATATTCTTTTGCTTCCTTTCCCTTATATTCATCTGTTTTGTATCTTAAATTCTTCATATAAGTGAAATCATCTGATATTTGTCTTTCTCTGACTGACTTGTTTCACTTAGCATAATACCCTCTACTTCGTGGTATTGCAAATGGCAAGATTTCATTCTTTTTGATTGTCGAGTAATATTCCATTGTGTATGTATGCATGTTATGTATATGTATATGTATATGTATATGTATATGTATATACACCACATATTTTTTATGCATTCATCTGTCAATGAACATCTGGGCCCTTTCCACACTTTGACTATTGTTGACAGTGCTGCTATAAACATTGGGGTGCATGTGCCCCTCAAAACAGCACAACTGTATCCTTTGGATATACACCTAGTAGTGTAATTGCTGGGTCCATTATTATTGTTTTTAACCAACGTTCACTTATATTCACTCAATTTAGGCTTATTAGAGCTTTTTATTCATTCCTATCATTCTGTGCTTCAATCTGGATCATTTTCCTCCTACCTAAACTACTATCTTTGCTGGATCTTAGTAGTGCAGGCCTATTAGCAATAAATTCTATCAGCTTTTGTTTGTATGAAAAAATATTATTTCAATTTAATTTTTAAAATGTATTTTCATTGGGGCGCATGGGTGGCTCAGTTGGTTAAGGGTCCAACTTGAGTTTAGGTCATGATCTTGCGGTTCATGAATTTGAGCCCCTTGCTGGGCTCTGTGCTAACAACTCGGACCCTGGAGCCTGCTTCAGATTCTGTGTGTGTGTGTGTGTGTGTGTGTGTCTCTCTCTGCCCTTCCCCAGCTCATACTCTGTCCCTCTCTCTCTCTCTCTCAAAAATAAATAAACATTAAAAAAATTTTTAAAGATATTTTCATTGATAAAGAATTCCAGGTTGGCATTTTTCTGGTTTTTTTTTCAATACTTTTAATATGCCATTCTATGTCTTTGAGTTCATACTTGGTATTATAGAATCACTGAATATTACTGTTGTTCCCTGAAAAATAACCTCTTTTACTTGGTTGCTTTTGAAATTTTTCTTGTTGTATAATTCAGGGGGTTTGCCTGAAATCCCTATGATTTTATCTATCTTCTTGGGGTTCACCAAGTTTCAGGGATTTGCTAATTCCCTTACTATTTTGGAAAATTATTCTGCCCTATTGTTTCTCTCCTCCCCTTTTGAGTCTTCATTTACACAGAACCATTAATTGTGCCTTAAATGACTCTTAAATGTTGTTCTGTTACTTAGGCTCATAAACGTTAAAGGCTCTTATGTCTTCTGTTATGTAATACCTTTCTTTATCTCTGATAAGTTTCTTTGCTTAGAAATCTGCTCTGGCCGAAATTTATATATCTTATACCTGCTTTCTTTTGATTAGTGTTAATGTGGTGTATTTTTCTCCATCCATTTACTTTGAATTTTTATGTGTCTTTACATTTAAAGTGGGTTTCTTATAGATAATATATATTTAGGTCATGTTTTTTGATCTACTTTAACAATAGACATCTTTTTTTATATGTATTTATTTTTGAGAGAGAGAGAGAGAGTGAGTGGGGGAGGTGCACAGAAAGAAAGAGGGAGGCAGAGGATCCAAAGCGGGCTCTGTGCTGACAGCCCCCAGTGCGGGGCTCCAACCCATCAACCATGAGATCATGACCTGAGCTGAAGTCAGACTCTTAACCGACTGAGCCATGCAGGCGCCCCCAACAATATAGGTGTTTTAATTAGTACATTTAGACCACTGGTGTTCAGAATGATTACTGATACAGTTGGATTAACATCTATCATATCTATTACTGTTTTCTATTTGTTGTCCTTGTTCTTTGTTCCTATTTTTGTTTTCTACTCTTCTTCTGTTTTTGTGGTTTTGAGAATTTTTATCATTCGACTTTCTCTCTTTTCTCAGAATATCAGTTATACTTCTTTTTCAATTTTTAATGGTTGCCCTAGAGTTTGCAATATACATTTTACATCTAACCCAAGTTCACTTCCAAATAACATTACACCACTTCACAGATACCTTATAATTATGAGTACCTTATGATAGTAAAATAACCCCAATTCCTCTGTCCCTTGTATCATTGCTGTCATTCATTTATATATATGCATATATACACATACATAAAATACACATATGCACATATAATTGAATACATTGTTGCTATCATTATTCTAAACTACTATCTGTTAGATCAAATAAAAAGAAAAATAAAAGCTTTTAATTTTACCTTCACTTACGCCTTCTTCAGTGCTCTTCCTTTCTTTATGTAGATCTGAGTTTCTGACCTACACTACTATTCTTCTCTTTAGAGAACTTCTTTTAACATTTCTTGTACATCAGGTCTGCTGGCAACAAGTTCCCTCAACTTTTGTCTGAAAAAGTCTTTACTTTCCTTCACTTTTGGAGGATAATTTCAAAGGGTACAGAATTCTAGGTTGATGTTCTTTTGTTTTTTTTTCCTCACAATACTTTAAATGTTTCATTCTACTCACATGGTTTCTGAGGAGAAGTTTCATGTCATTATTATTTTGTTCTTTTATATGTAAGATGTTTTTTTTTTTCCTTCTGGCTTCTTTAATGATTTTTTTTTCATCTTTAAATTTCTGTAATTTGAAAACAATATGCCTAGGTATTGTTCTTTTGGTATTTATCCTGTTTGGTGTTCTGTGAGCTTCCTGGATCTATGGTTTGGTGTCTGATACTAATTTGAGACGATTCTCGGTCATTATTGTTTCAAATATTTCTTCTATTCCTTCTCTCTTTTTTTTTTAATTAAAAAATTTTTGATATGAAATTTATTGTCAAATTTGTTTCCATACAACACCCAGTGCTCATCCCAACAGGTGCCCTCCTCAATGCCCATCACCCACCCCCCTCTCCCTCCCACCCCCCACCAACCCTCAGTTTATTCTCAGTTTTTAAGAGTCTCTTATGGTTTGGCTCCCTCCCTCTCTAACTTTTTTTTCCTTCCCCTCCCCCACAGTCTTCTGTTAAGTTTCTCAGGATCCACATAAGAGTGAAAACATATGATCTTTCTCTGTATGACTTCCTTCTCACTTTCTTCTCTTTCTGGTATTCCTTTTGTATTTGCCCCACAGTCCTTGGGTATTTGATTCTGCTTTTTCAATCTTTGTTCTCTTTGTTTTTCAGTTTTGAAGATTTCTCATGCTCAAGCTAAGACAGTCTTTCCTCAGTTGCATCCAGCCTACTGATGAGCCTGTTAAAGGCACTCTTCATTTCTGTTACAATGCTTTTTATCAAGAGCGTTTATTTTTGTTTTGTTATTTTAGGACTTCCACCTCTCTGCTTACACTGCCCATCCATTCTTGCATGTTGTCTACTTAATCAATTAGAGCCCTTGGCATACTAATCATAGTTGTTTTAAATTCCTAATCTGGTAATTCCAACATCCCTATCTGATTCTGATAAATTTCTGTCTATCCAAATTGTGTCTTTCACCTTTTGGTATGCCTTACCATTTTAAGAAGTGCCAGGACATACCTGGTAAAAGAAGCTACCGTAAATAGGTCTTTAATAATGGTGCTGAGGTGTGAGGGGAGGAAGTGTTCTATAGTCCTGTGATCAGGTCTCAGTCTTTCAGTGTGAATCTGGATCTGCAACTATTCAGGTTAGTTTAGGTAGTTCTATATTTTATCCCTGAATTCCTAGTGCCTAACAAAGTACCTGGTATATAGTGGCTGTTTAAAAAGTGTTTATGAATGAATGAGCAAAGAGTCAATTAATGCTCAATCCAAATTGCTTAGTCATGTTAATTTACAACATATAAATGGCATTCAAAACCAGCTCTAAATGTATAATGAGAAAATTCTGTAGTACCATGTACTTTGAGACCTCCCACATTTAAATCATAAAGAATGATTTCTTACCAGCTCTTCTTAGACCTATATGGTGAGTTAGGGATACGGAAGATGACCTTTGCTTCGGCATTGTCAGTAGATTTGAACTTAAAGGTCCATTTAGATAGGATCCTTGACTAAAAGGGAAAGATAACAAAGTAAGAATGTTAAAGCCATGGGAAATTTCCTCTTTTTTTTATTCATGGTCTTCAGTTCAACTAGGAAATACCTGCTTATACAGAATTTAGACATCTATCTAGTTGCTTAAAGGCCTAAAGCAGGAGCCAGCAAATGTTTTCTATAAAGGACCAAGTAGTAAATAAATACTTTTAGCTTCGCAGGCCACAAGGTCTCCACTGCAACTACTTAACTCTGCCATTGCAGCATAAAAGCAGCCACAGATAATAATAAATACAACTGTGTTTCAATATAATTTAATTTGCAAAAACAGCTATGGACCACATTAGGTCCACAGGCTGTAGTTTGCTGAACCCTGGTATAAAGCAGGTTATCAATATCATCTGGAGGACTTCTTAGAACACAGACTGCTAGTTCTACCTCCAGGGTTTCTGATTCAGTAGGTCTGGCGTAGGGCCAGTAATCTGCATTTCTAATAAGTTCACAGATGATGCTGACATTGCTGGGTCCAGGGACCTCACTGAGAATCACTGGCTAACATATACAGTTTTCACTCTCTTCTGTTCCCTCTCTTCACAGATATCGATTACCCCCTAACTCAGTCATTTCCTATAACTGAAATATTTACTATAGGTTTTAGGGCTCTTATAAAGAAATTAAATGTAGGTTGGCAATCACACAGTACAGCCATGCGATGTATAAAATGCAACTTAAAATAAAATATATTTGAAAGCTTCCCAGTGCCAAGCGTGTAGCAAGGACACCATAAATTTTACCTTCTTTTTCTTCAATATTCACCGTTTTCTTTTGTCAGTAAACTCCTGGTGAGGGCACGTGGACACAGGCTCCAGGGCAGATCTAGATTCTCTCCTTCTCACTCGGTACTTTTTAGTACAGCCCAAGTTCTCAATAAGCTCTTCCCCAACTGCTTCATCTTTCCTGCACCTCCCTACCCATTACTGCAGGAAGGCCCATTTCTTCTGTGACTTAAAGGTTTTGGTTCATGTCTCCATTACAAATTCATCCACAATGTATTATAATTTCACTGCTTACAGATTCTTTTCCCTCATTAATTTGTGATTCTTTTTAGGGGCTATAAAGACGTATCTCTGCATTGACAGTGGAGATAGCACAGTGCCTGATAAACGTGTTCAACAGTTATTTGCAGAATAAGTGAATGCTCTTTTCTTTAGGTTCCTAGTCTCAATTTTTTAGAGAACAGGTCACTTTTGCTCCCCAACTCTGAGTGGATGGACTCTTTTTCTTTTACCAACTCCTGCCTTGAGCCTCTCCTTGGACCTTTTTCTAAAATCTAGTTTCTTCTATATCCCCAAGGGAGAAAAAAAAATCTGTACTATAGAAACATAAGGCATGTAAAATTAGTTAGAACCATTTCACTAAAACTTCCTTGTTGACATTAACAAAAATTATAACAAAAGCACTATTTTGAGTATTTATTATGTACCATTCATTGTTTTATGTCATTTACATACTTTATCTTTTCTAGTCTCCTATATGACAGACAAGGAAACTGAGGCTTGAAGAGGCTAAGTAATGTCCCCCAATTCATACAGCTAAAATTCACAGTGGCAGAACTAAAATTCAATCTCCAATTTCTTTGACTCTAAATGGAGAAAGCATTTACTCTCTACCTATTTTTAAAAAACGTTTATTTTGAGAGAAAAAGAGAAAGCACACGTGCGAGCAAGGGAGAGGCAGAGAGAGAGGGAGACGAAGAATCTGAAGAAGGCTCCATATCCTTAGTGCAGAGCCCAGCATGAGGCTTGAACTCACGAACCATGAGATCATGACCGGAGCTGGAACCAAGAGTCTGACACTCAACTGACTGAGCCATCAGGTGCCCCTCTACCTGTATTTTTAAAAGGTCTTCCCAGGGGCGCCTGGGTGGCTCAGTCGGTTGAGCATCCGACTTTGGCTCAGGTCATGATCTCATGGTTCATGAGTTTGAGCCCCACATTGGGCTCTGTGCTGACAGCTCAGAGCCTAGAGCCTGCTTCGGATTCTGTGTGTCCTTCTCCCTCTCTGCCCCTCCCCCGCTCATGCTCTGTCTCTCAAAAATAAATATATGTTAAAAAAAGTTTTTTAATTAAAAGGTCTTCCCACACCTTCCACAAAATAATTCTCATTCTATCTTGGTGTGTTTCTCCATCTGTAAAATTAGAGTTTTAGAAGTAAGGAGTTTTAAATTAACATCCAGCTGTTGGAGTCTATCATATTTTATTCTCAAGCCAGTAGTAATGATGATTTGTTGATGATGTCACAAAAAGAGACAATATTCAAATAATACCACCCAATAAACTCATGTCCCTGCTAATGCTCAATCATTCTTTGTATTTGAGTACTCCTTGCTTATGCGTGGAGTTGGGGAGATTGAGAAAGGGCAGTAACAGTACCGCTCAGGGCAATATTCAACCAAAAATTTGTGTGCTCTACTGAAATTTACTTTCTGGTTAATATTCAAAACAAAGATAGGACTTTTTCCTTTTAAAAACAGACCCACTGCACTGTTCCATAGCTTTCTACCTTGATCCAGGGCCTTCTAATAATTGAAGTATACCATACGTTCAGTTAGCTGTTCAGAATTGAGAGGTACAGGTCAAATTACAAGTTTTCACCTACTTCCAGAATTGTCTCATTAATTCCTAGCCTCAAACCAGATAAATATACACTCCAATGAGATTACATAAAACAATCCTGAAGAAAACAGGGGACAAGAAGGATAGGAGTCCCAAAGATTATCAATAGTTGGTAGGAGGATGATTAAAGTCAGACTTAGGAATCATTACAAAAGAATGCCAAAAGTTATGGTCACAGAGTTAAGTGATATGTTAAGAATTGATTTTCAGATAACCCATGCCAATTACCTTGGTAAGATTTATATCAATGTGTGTGTGTGTGTGTGTGTGTGTGTGTGTGTGTGAGAGAGAGAGAGAGAGAGAAACAGAGAGACAGAGAGAGAGAGAGAGAGAGAGAAGCAGCAACTATATAAACTTGTTGGCTGTATGATGTCTATATTTGGAGCTATTAAGAAACTGAGTGAGGGGAGACCATTCGCCCTCTTGAATCTCTGTAGTTCAAATAGGGTCCAGGCACTGGTATAAATCCCTAATAAATTATGAGACACAGAATTGAGAAGCTGGTTCCCTAGTACATTATTTAGGAAATATAGTTCCTAACAAGTTATTAGATTTAATTACAGAGAAGTTATGGAGACAAATGATGAATAGGGGACTAGGTTAAAGGCAAATCTCTTTAGTGTAGAGTAACTATAGTTGATAGTCCATGCAGTTTTGGGACATGACTTGCCTATTTTTCCCCAGGGAAAGTCTGTTGAAAGAAAGTGAGCTGTGGGGGCACCTGGGTGGCTCAGTCTGTTAAGCGTTTGACTCTTGATTTTGGCTCAGGTCATGATCTCACAGTTTGTGAGATCGAGTCCCACGTTGGGCTCTGCACTGACATTGTGGAGCCTGCTTGGGGTCTTCTCTCTCCCTCTCTGTCTGCCCCTCCTCTGTTCATACGTGCTCAAATAGAAATAAACTTAAAAAAAAATTTTTTTTAAAAGGAAGGGAGCTGTGAGGTCTGAATATGTGTTCTGTTTGTCCACAGGGAGGGCTGGGTCCTAGCAGTCAGTCCAAAGATACAAGTTTAGCCATTTTTTAACCATAGCTACTAATACTGGAACTCAGAGATGCATAATCCAATTGTCAGCTAACCCACATTTCCTGGAACTTCCTGACCAGCGAACCTTCATCCTAGGTCTGAAACTTAAGCAGAAGTCACCATCAACCATCACAATATAATACGAACACCTTACTCCTGCAAGATGCTTGTTAGGCAGCTGTTTATCTTCAAGATCCATTTTACTGCAATCCCAAACTCATCACAGTAATCAAGCAGGCCTCAGAAGAGCAGTAATGACTAACACATGGTTGAAAGTGAAAGTGCCATGAAAGGCAAAGAAAAGGTGTTAAGGAGATTCAGAGGTGAAACAGATTGCTTCTCCTTGGAAACTGAGGGAGGAGGGTATCAGGGTGTTATTCTTAAGAGGTCACATCTGAGCCCAATCTTGAACGCTGTAGAAGCATGAGGCCGAGAAGACCTGTTCAAGGTAGAGAGAACAACTGCAGGAGTGTTGTGGGGAGCATAGAAGCGGAGGAACAGAGAGAATAGCAAATAGTTAAGCTTGACTGGAATTTCAGATAAATAGAGGAAGATGGACATATTTTGGTTTTGTAAAACAATGGCCCTCTTAATTAAAATCTGAAGTCCTTTAACAGGTGAACTTTAAGAGGTGAAGTCTTGAGGGCAGGTAATGCAGTGGCTGCTCAAACGTGACTAGCCCTTCTTCCTGGTGGTTTTCTTCCCTTGGATTCTGTTTATCACAGCTACTGTACAGTTTATAACACTTCACTTTTTTCTCCAGACAAAGCATGAAGAAAAGCAAAATTAAATCCTATATTACTCTGCACTCAAACAAGGTGGGGCTGCAAACTGTAATCCAACTCAATTTTCAAATGTGTTAGACAAAAAACGAAATTATCAGGAAAGTTCAAGGAAGAGTCTAACAGGAGTCACATGCCTGTTGTTTTCACCTAGAGAGCTTTCCAAGTCACTCTTCTGGTCACGTTTTTTGCAAGACTGCTCCTATCTTTCACATTGTTTCATTTTTGCAAGTAAGGGTGCAGCTTTGTCATGAGGGAATAACAGGGTTTCAGATCCCAGGCTAGGAAGTTGGGCACTATTCTACAGGCATCCGTTAAGGGTCAAAAAACTTAATGATCAGAAAAACTGTATAATCAAGGTTTCATTTAAGGAAGAATTGTCGTGGAAGGGTAGGAGATGGAACAGGCAGTGAAGGATATTAGAAATGGAAAGGTCAATTAAGAGGAAAATTCAGGAGCGCCTGGAGGGCTCAGTTGGTTAAGCCACCGACTTCAGCTCAGGTCATGATCCTGCAGTTTGTGAGTTCGAGCCCCGCGTCGGGCTCTGTGCTGACAGCTCAGAGCCTGGAGCCTGCTTCGGATTCTGTGTCTCCCTCTCTACCCCTCCCCTGCTCACACTGTGTCTGTCTCTCAATGATAAATAAATGTTTACAAAACAAGAGAGGATAATTCAATAGCCCATGTAAAGAGATACAAAGCATGAAACAGTATAAAGTGATAAAGGAGAAGAGGGAACAGAAAGGAAAAGAGACACAGAGACAGACCTGACAACAGGTATCTACAGGACAAGGTAAGAGGATGCAAACACCAAGTTTTCTAGCTAAATCCATTTTCTAAAGCAACCACTAAGTGAGAGGGTAGCAGCATTGTGTCAGGAAATGAGGGCAGAAAAACAGTAACATGAAAACGTTACTGGAGAGATGAGATGAGAAATTTGGTTTTGGTCACAGCTTTAGGGAATGAGAGGTTCAATACTGGAATCATGTTGAAAGCATAGTCAGAGTCATTTAAAATCACAGTCAGAGAAGCTAGCATCAAAATCCAAAGCTGTGTTCAAATCAAGATTCAAAAATGTAGGACATGTGGGGTGCGCCTGGGTGGCTCAGTAGGTTAAGCGTCTGACTCTTGATTTCGGTTCAAGTCATGATCTCACAGTTTGTGAGATGGGGCCCTGCACTGGGCTCTGTGCTGACAGCACAGAGCCTGCTTAAGATTCTCTCCCTCCCTCTCTGCACCTTCCCGACTTGCTCTCTCTCTCTCTCAAAATAAATAAATAAACTTTTAAAAAAATCTTTAAATTTAGAAAAAAAATGTAGGATATGTGACCTCAGTTCTAGAGTATTCCAGCAAAGTCAAAATGAATGCCTTGTGATTCTGGATTCACATGTCTATTCGGTTTGAGCTACTAAAGCCTAAAGGTTCCTGAACAAGAAATTACCATACATGAAAGACTGATAGCTATGCTATCTATCTAATATGATTGCCATACATATTACCACCAATTACTTTATTCTCCAAGTTTCTAAATCTTTCGTGAGGCACATGGCTTTGTTTTAATGAGAGTTAAGTAATTACATTGAATCTGCGTACGTTTACCTCTTTTATGAACATTTCTCAGAGTTAATTTTCTTTGGACCATGTTTCTATTTTAATATCAATCATCTTAAGTCAGCAGGCTAAAAGTGACCTTAACTCACTGTATCACATTTAATTGCAAATGTACTGCTATTACATCAGTGTGATTTTGAAGGATTAAAAAGCAATCATTTTCATCATTCTGTTTCAAGCCAAACAATATTCTCAAGATGATGTTCCCTGTGGTTAAGAAATATGTTGTATTTTCAGTTCCCAATATCACTGACTTCCCCATATCCTGCTTCCATTAAAAAACAACAACGACAACAACAACAACAAAAATAAGACCATTATGTTTAGGTTCTGGGCAAGTGTTGAACCAAAGCTCATTTTCCTTTACCATACTCTGTAATTCAACCCATTCCTGTTTCATGTATCATTTCATTCAATTTTTCCTTTATAAAAAAAGGAGCTCATTTACTTGAATATATTATAGAAAATTCAAATTAATAAATCCTGCAAGAATCTGGAAAATTACAATTATCTGATCACATTTCCTATATAAACGTTAACACCACTTTTAACTGATAAATCAGTATGATCCAATCCTGCCATCTACTGTTTCAAATGTGTAACTCTACAGCTCAAGCTAAACAAAGTGCTCAATACTAACAATGGTTTAGCAGAAACTTTACCCTAATTCCAATTTTTAAAAAAAAAAATTTTTTTTAACGTTTATTTATTTTTGAGAGAGAGAGAGAGACAGAGACAGAGCGGCAGAGAGAGAAGGAGACACAGAATCAAAACAGCTCCAGGTTCTGAGCTGTCAGCACAGAGCCCGATGCGGGGCTCGAACTCATGAACCGTGAGATCATGACCTGAGCCGAAGTCGGCCGCGTAACTGACAGCCACCCAGGTGCCCCTAATTCCAATTTTGTTAACACAGTGAGATCACTGACTACATAGAACTTCATAACTCACACATGAGATCACTATGTCTCCTGGCTTTTAAAAGACAAAGTATTGACTCCTTTGTTATGAGGGTAGATGGGTATGTTTACATTCAGAAAATTTCAGCTCCTGCATTTTCCCACCTTCCTTGAGCTACCGTTACTGATGCCCTTCATGTGTAGGATTAGCACCGTTTAGTTCCAAGTAAATCCTCAAGCGAGTACAGAATATATTAGTAGTCTTAGTTCTCCAGCAGGAACAAGAGTTTGGCTACCTTGTATCTAACATCGGTGATGAGCCCTGGAAATGTGCTCTTCCGTTAACAAGTCAGTAGCTCTGTTGACCTTCCTTTGGATACCATGCACTGGACCTGTGTGATTGCCCCTACAACGGTCACAGATACCGATTTAAAACCTTTCCCGCTTCCCGTCCTAAACTGACCCTGGTTTCCTTAAACTGCCTCCCTGATTCATGTTCTTAAGGCCCCAGCATGCCTTGTACCCAACGTACTTAACTTTTCAGAGAAGACACATTAGCTTCTTTTTACGAATCAGTTTCGCTATTATGCCTTATTACTACCCATGCTGTCCTACATCTAAAATACTTCAACTGTTCCTTTCTGCTTTAGTTATTTCAAACTTCATTCAACAGAAACAAAGTGGTGTATTTGACTCAAATTTCTTTAAAAGACTGGGGATTGTACCTTGAAATGCCAAACTCTTGGTGTGGCCTTTTGCCATTACTGCGTTCCCACCGGGACGACGACTGTTCAATAGGTGGCAGACCGGAAGTTCCAGGGCTCCTCCTCAGCTGGGGAGTTGGTAAGCTATTCCTACTGTGTAGTCCCTGTGGAATAATTTAACGATGATTAAAACTGTCACCCTTAGATATGCTGTGTATGTATTTTTAAAGATGACATGTAAAAATACCAATACACAGATTGTATACAATACAGTAGATTTTTAGTATGTACAGGAGACACAGGACATTTTATCTTGAAGATATGTCAGATTTACTCCAAATTTTACATTCTATACTATTGTTCTATTTAGTGTTCCTCCCATTAAACAATGGTTTCTGAACTCCCTACAATTTTACTAGATCTTTATTCTTTTGTACATTTTACTCCTAGTTTCATGAGAAATAAATACTTGACAATTTAAAAAGGAAGTATGAAAGATTTACCCTGAAAAACAATTTCAGAGGACAAGCTTAGGATCAGGCACCATAAGCCCTAGATCCTAAACCCTTTCTATTTTCAATACAATGCTGAAGTATATAGGGTTAACCTGGAGAAACTGAAAGATTCAGAACTACCTTTTCAATTAGCAATTAAATTCAGAACACCATTAGCATTACTAGTTTACCTTAGTTTTTGAAAATATTCTAAATTGATCTAAATGTTCAATTAGCCAAAGTATTCTATTTTTTACCACTGTATAGAGGTGTTTTATTGCTTCTTCTGAATTTCCCCCATCAGCAGATACTGAAACCATCTCAGAGAGCTAAATATCTCTTATATTTAAGTTTTCCCAAGGATGTTGATTTTGTAAAGGTTCATAGTTACTTAGACTCATAGTGAAAAAGTTCTTTGTGTTACAATCCTTTCTGGCTATAACTTAGGTCCATATAGTCTTTCTTAGTTCTTAACACACATATATAAGACATTTATATTAAATTATCTTTTATAATTCCTTTTTCCTTACTAATTACTTTTTTATAAATGCTGTTGTTCTTTTCTGGAGTATCAGGTTTTTCTATTCTTTTTCAAACGCAGAGACCAATTAGATATGAAATTCAACTAAGAAGTTTAAAGAACACAAAGAAATATGGTTTACTTCCTGGTTCTTACAGGACTTACTCCTATCAGTAGATTCCAGTACCAAAAATAAACCTGATTAACTAAAATGTTCAGGAAATGAGGCATTTAGGCATCCTGTTTAATTAATATTATTGTTTCAAATGTTTCTAAAATGTACTAGTACACTTTTTTTTTCACACAGTAAGCACAGTAACAAACATAATATTGATATCAATAAGATTTTTCTGATTAAGATTTTTAAGAATCACTATTTTTAAAAATTGCTCTCTGTTAACTATACTTCAATAAAAAAAGAAAAAAGTTACTATTCTAAACATCAAATGTCAATGGAAAATATAAAGGAATAGCAACATATCAAGTGAAGACTAACTCAAGAATACATAGTTATTTTATTGAATTTATTATTATCACTTTTTGATGCTTGTCATTAACCTGTTCCTCATAAGTAGAGTGCTAAAAAGAATGTCATGTAACTATGTACCATTGTTAATTGGATTCTGACGAAGGCAGGTATTTTTTAAAAATAAAAGCATCACATAAGCAAAACAAAATAAAAGCATCACATAGCCACCTCTGATCTGGATTTGCAATCAGTAATTATCAAACTTTTGCCCTAATTGGGCTTGCTTAATTTTTCAACACTTCTACACCCTAATGCTGGGAACACAGTGAAATTAATTATCAAAATCCTTCCAAAACCATATTTAACTTTTTCTAAGCTCCATATACACTATTACAATGAAAATTTAACTGCTTTGAATTTTATCTTGTCTTCATTAGTTTACCTGTAGAATAAAGTATTTAATCTAGAACAATCTCTAAAATGTTTTTATTTCTAAAGTTTATGATGTTAGCTATCAACAAAGACATTGAAAGCATTCTAAACAAGCATAACGTATACCTTAGAATAGTACTTATTATTTCTTTTTTTTTTTTTTTTTTAATTTTTTTTTTCAACGTTTATTTATTTTTGGGACAGAGAGAGACAGAGCATGAACGGGGTAGGGGCAGAGAGAGCGGGAGACACAGAATTGGAAACAGGCTCCAGGCTCTGAGCCATCAGCCCAGAGCCTGATGCGGGGCTCAAACTCACGGACCGCGAGATCGTGACCTGGCTGAAGTCGGACCCTTAACCGACTGTGCCACCCAGGCGCCCAGTACTTATTATTTCTTAAAGAAAATTGTATTTTGAAGCATTGATATTTAAAGAAAAATTCATCCAATATCTAATTCTGGAAAAATCAATGTCTGTTGGGTTATAGCAATCTCTAGTGGGTAAAGGGGTGGAAAAACAGACCCCAAAAAATGTGAAAGTCAATTTAAAATAATGTTATGTAATTCAGAGAAATGAATATTATAATGATCAATTCTTTGGGGTTCAACAAGAACAATTTCAGGATCCTAAATAATACAATAAATTAATGACATGATTTGACTACTAGTTTGTTATATAAGCCTGGAATTAAATTTGTGTGGGTTTTTTTTTTTCTGCTTTTTAAGAAACAATAATGACAATGATAAATAGTTGTAACCAAAAAAGTCATAACTGCTGATTAGAATAATTTAGAATAAAAGCTGAATATTCATTTAGAAATATTTGAGATTTATAACTACCTCTAAAGTCCCAAACAGCTCAATATACTGTACAAAAAAGCTGATCCTTGAAAAAGAAATTGTGTTTTATCTATGCTACAAAGGAGCAGTTTTAATTTGAAAACATCATTAAATGTGGTAAGTATAGGGCTGGCTGATTACTGTATCTTGACCTTGTGAAGTTTTCGATCTCCTTTCTCAGCTGGGTCCTCTACTTCCGAGCAGGGGTAAAATCCAGGAAATGGTGTGAGGGGATTAATCCTTGGCCTACAGGAACCTGAGAAAGCACCCATCAAGGAACTGATACTCCGCAGGGAAGAAATGACTTGTGGGGGAAGGGTTGGATCAATCAGAAGGTCTGACACCATATTGCGAGCCTCATTTAGCACTGAAAGATCAACTCCACTTCCACCTCCAGAATTCTAGAAAAGAAAAAAAAAAAAGGTAAAATTATATATTTGTTACAGAAAAACCTTAACGTTTAAGAAAAACTCTGTTTTAAGTCAATATACACATACGATATACAGCAGTTCTTCCGCTTACCTTACTCCCTCAGGAGACAGTCCAGCATAGTGACTAGGCCTTGTTGCAAAGACACTGGAGTTTGAAATCTACACTTTAATCCTACTTGTATGATTTTAGGCAAGTTATTCAACATCTGAATTTTTTAGTTTCTTTACCATAAAATGGAGATAGTAACATCTACCTAAGGCGAACGTGAGAGTTAAGACTGATAATACATGCAAAGCACATAAGGCAGAGTACAGGGCATATATTTAAAGTACAATATGGGAATGCAAGCTGGTGCAGCCACTCTGGAAAACAGTATGGAGGTTCCTCAAAAAATTAAAAATAGAACTGCCCTATGACCCAGCAATTACACTACTAGGCATTTATCCAAGGGACACAGGTGTGCTGTTCCAAAGGGACACATGCACCCCCATGTTTATAGCAGCACTATCAACAATAGTCAAAGTACAGAAAGAGCCAAAATGTCCCTCGATGGATGAATGGATAAAGAAGATGTGGTATATATACACAATGGAGTAGTACTTGGCAATCAAAAAGAATGAAATCCTGCCATTTGCAACTACGTGGATGGAACTGGAGGGTATTATGCTAAGTGAAATTAGTCAGAAGAAGACAAAAATCATATGAATTCACTCATGTGAGGACTTTAAGAGACAAAACAGAAGAACATAAGGGAAGGGAAATAAAAATAATATAAGAACAGGGAGGGGGACAAAACAGAAGAGACTCATAAATATGGAGAACAAACTGAGGGTTACTGGAGGGGTTGTGAGAGAGGGGATAGGCTAATGGGAAGGGGCACTAAGGAATCTACTCCTGAAATCATTGTTGCACTATATGCTAACTAATTTGGATGTAAATTTTAAAAAATAAAAAATAAAATTAAAAACAACAACAAAAAAACCACAGTATAAATAATGGAGCAAGGGCTTTGTACTGTATACAGTTAGACTCTTATCCTTGAGGCAAGTTGATAGGTTTTTCATTTTTGGATTTTTTATTTTAAGATTATCTTATTCTTTATTGGGTGACATTATGAATTAAGAACTAATTTGTAATGCAACTGTTACATGTAAGCTATTCAGTAAGTGCTGGTCTCCCAATAAATATTAGACTTTTCTTATTCTCCCCCTAAAGAATAAATAAATAAAGTGCAATAAGTAACAGTATAACCACTAATGTTACAGAAAATAAGAAGACAAAAAGACAGGAAAAACAGTGTCAGGGTTCAAAGAAGATAGTGATGATTTTGAACTAAATGGTTATCAAAAACTTCATGGAGGAGGTAACATCAGACTTGGCCTTAAAAAATAGATAGGGATGATATTTTTAAAATTTAGAACAAATATTTCATTGATGTATACATATGGTATGATTTTTACTTTTTGAAAATACATATATATGGTGTTCAACTCAATTACCCATAGAAATGAGTGCACTGATAGAACAGTGAATTAATGTTACTTTTGGTGTCCTTGTTATATCTTGAACTTACATTTGAGTGTGTCTGCAATTCATAATTATTGAACGCATTAAATGAGTTCACCAAGAAATGGTTTATTAGGCATCCTCAATACATTTTGGAACTAAGAAATGTTATGAAAGTTAGAACAATAATTAAGTAAGATCTTTGCTCTTTGTGGAATTTTTTTTCCCTGTGAAGTATATTTTGTCTTCATTTTTATTTGAAAACATTTCTATTATTAGGGTACAGTCCAGCTATTTCTAGTATTTATAAATAAATATTTCCCTATACATGTCAAAACAGATAATTAAACATACTTTTGACAAATAGCTTCCCATAAATTTGAATTGCTGAACCAAAGTAAATGAACATGTTAAAATTTGGTCATTACCATAAAACTGCCCTCACATATGTTGGCTAAATCTATACTTCCACAAATTGTATATAACCGCATCTATTTTCCCACACCCAAATGAGAAATCTGATGATATCGGAGTTGGATGTTCCTGGTACAGATCATGTGTCATTTCTCTCCAGTTGCTTTCAAGTTCCTTTGTCTTTAGTTTTCAAACATTTCATTATGACACGGCTTGCAATAAAATTACTGGGGGGGGGGGTTCACATTTGGGAGTCACTCAGCTCCTCCAACTTGTAGGATTACGTTTTTTTTGCAAAATTTGGGGAAGTTTTCAGCCATTATTTTTTTCAAATTTAAATTCCCTCTCTCCCTCCCTCCCTTCTCTTTCTCTCTCCCTCTCTCCCTCTCTCCCCTTCTTCCTCCCTCCCTCCTCACACTCAGACATGAATTTCGGATCTTTTATTATCCCTTAGGTCACGAAGGCTCTATTCATTTTGTTTGCATCTATTTTCTCTATGTTGTTCAAACTGGATAAATTCTATTGTTCTATCCTCCAGTTCACAGATTCTCTCCTCCGCCATCTCCACTCTGTTACTGAGCCCATTCAGCAAGTTTTGAATTTCCATTAACAGTTTTTTCAGTTCCATAATTTCCATTTCTTTCTTTTTTATAACTTCTACAGGCCTACCTTGGAGATGCTGCAGGTTTGGCTCCAGATTGCAACAGAGCTAATATCACAATAAAGTGAGTCAAATGAATTTTCCAGTTTCCTAGTGCATATAAATGTTTACAATGTACTGTAGTCTATTGTGTGTGCAAAGGTATTATGTCTAAGAAAATGTACATACCTTAAAAAACTTTATTGCTAGAAGCACTTGGGTGGCCCAGCTGGTTAAGCGTCTGACTCTTGATTTCAGCTCAGGTCATGATTTCACAAGTCATGAGTTCGAGCCCCACATTGGGCTCTGTGATGACAGGACGGAGCCTGCTTGAGATTGTCTCTCTCCCTCTCTCTTTGTCCATTCCCCACTCGTGCTCTTTCTCTAAATAAATAAACTTTAAAAATACTTTATTGCTAAAAAAATGCTAACCATTATCTGAGTTTTCATCAAGTCACAATCTTTTTGCTGGTGGGGGTCTTGGCTTTGATATTGATGGCTGCAGATTGATCAGGGTGGTAGCTGCTAAAGGTTGGGGTAGTTGTGGCAATTTCTTAAAATAAATGAAGTTTGCTGCATTCAACTGACTCTTCTTTTCACAAATGATTTCTCTGTAGCATGTGATGCTGTGTGACAGCATTTTAAAAAATGTTTAATGTTTATTTATTTGGGGGGACAGAGAGAGAGGGAGAAATAAGCAGGCTCCATGCTTTCAGCACAGAGCCTGATGTGGGGGCTCAGACTCACAAACCGTGAAATCATGACCTGAGCAGAAATCAAGAATTGGACACTTAACCAATTGAGCCACCCAGGCACCCCTGTGTGATAGCATTTTACCCACAGAACTCCTTTCAAACTTGGAGTCAACCCTCTCAAAATCTACTGTTGCTTTATCAAGTTTATGTAATGTTCTAAATCCTTTATTGTCATTTCAACAGTCTTCACAATATCCTCACCAGGAGTAGATTCCACCTCAAGGAACCACTTTCTTTGCTCAGTCCTAGGAAGCAACTCCTCATCTGTTGAAGTTTTATCATGAGATCACAGCAATTGAGTCATATCTTCAGGCTCCACTTCTAATTTTATTTCTCTTGCTATTTCTACCACGTGTAGTTACTTTCTCCACTGAAGTCTTTTTTTAATTTTTAAAAAATATTTATTTTTAAGAGAGAGACAGAACACAAGCAGGGTAGGGGCAGAGAGAGAGGGAGACGCAGAATCTGAAGCAGGCCCCAGGCTTTGAGCCATCAGCAGACAGCCTGATGCAGAACTCAAACTCATGAACCAGGAGATCATGACCTGAGCCGAAGTTGGACGCTTAACAGACTGAGCCACCCAGGCTCCCTCCACTGAAATATTGAATCCCTCGGAGTCATCTATGTGGGTCGGAATCAACTTCTTCCAAATTCTGGTTAATGTTGGTATTTTGACCTCTTCCTATGAGTCATAAATGCTCTTAAGGGCATCGAGAATGGTGAATCCTTTCCAGAAGGTTTTCAATTTTCTTTGCCCAAATCCAACAGAAAAATCACTATCCATGGCAGCTGTAGCCTTACAAAATGTAGTTCTTAAATAATGAGACTTGAAAACTCAAAAGTACTCCTTGCTCCATGGGCTACAGAATGGATGTTGTGTTAGCAGACAAGAAAACATCAATCTTGTTGCACATCTGCATCAGAGCTCTTGGGTGATCAGGTGCATTGTCAATGAGCAGCAATCTCTGAATCTTTTTTTTTTTTTCCTGAGCAGTCTGTCTCAAAACTGGGCTTACGATGTTCGATAAACCATGCTGTACATATATGTGCTTTGCTGTTCCATTTACACAGCAGTGTCGGTTTAACATAATTTTTAAGGACCCTAAGATTTTCAGAATAGTAAATGACCACTGGCTTCAACATCAAGTCACCGTCTGCATTAGTCCCAACGAAAGAGTCCTTCAAAGGACTTGTCCTTTGAAGCTTTGAAGCTAGGCACTGACTTCTCCTCTCTGGCTGTGGAAATCCTACGTGTCATCTTCTTCCAAAAGAAGACTGTTTCACCTACATTGAAAATCTGTTGTTTACTGTAAGCACCTTCAATAATTATCTTAGCTAGATCTTCTGGAAAACCAGCTGAAGCTTCTACATCAGCACTCCCTTGAACTTTTATGTTATAGAGATGGCTTCCTTCCTTAAACCTCAGGAACCAACCTCTACTACTTTCAGACTTTTCTTCCACAGCTTCCTCACCTCTCTCAGCCTTCACAGAATTAAGGAGAGTTAGGGCCCTGCTCTGGATTAGGCTTTGGCTGATGGGACTATTGCGGCTGGTTTGATCTTCTATCTATACCACGAACACTTCCTCCGTATCACAGCAGTAAGGCTGTTTCACTTTCTTATCATTCACGTATTCACTGAAGTAGCACTTTGAATTTCCTTCAAGAACTTTTCCTTTGCATTCACAGCTTGAATGGATGATGCAAGAGGCCTAGCTTTTGGCCCATCTCAGCTTTCGATATGCTTTCCTCGCTAAGCTTAATCACTTCTAGCTTTTGACTTAAAGTGAGAGATGTGTGGCACTTTCACTTGAACACTTAGAGGGCACTGCACGGTTATTAACTGACCTAATTTCAGTATTGTTGCATCTCAGGGAATAAGGAGGCCCAGGAGGAGAGAGATGGAGGAATGGACAGTCGGTGGAGCAGTCATGACACACACATTTATCAATTAAGCTCACCACCTTGCATGAGCATGATTCATGGCACCCCAGAACAATTACAATAGTAACACCAAAGATCACTGATCACAGATTACCATAAAAAGTATAATGATGAAAAAGTTTGAAATATTTTCACAATTACCAAAATGTGTTCAAAAAACATGAAGTGAACAAATGCTGTTGTTAAAACGGCAAAAATAAACTTGCCGATGCAGGATTGCTACAAACCTTCAGTTTGTAAAAAACACAGTATCTGCGAGGTGCAATAAAGTAAAACACAATAAAAGGAGATGTGTCTGTACTTTTGTTGTTGTTGTTGAGCTTTTCTATTTTGTATTTGTAATTGCTTGTTAGAACATTTGTATGATGGCTGCTTTAAAATTTGTCAGATAATTCCAAATCTGATTCAATTTGGTGTGAAGGGTTGATTGTCTTTTCTCACTCAAGTTGTGATTTTCCTGGTTCTTGGTGTAACAAGTGATTTTTTTATTTTATCATCAACATTTTGGCTATTATCCTAGAAGACTGAGTCCTATTTAAATCTTTTGTATAAAGAGGCAGGCTCTTTGCTTTGATAAAGCACACAGGTCCTGGTCTACTTCTTCAGGCTGTGGTTCTAATGACAATTAGTTTTCAGGGCACTCATAGTAAGTACTATTTCACACTGCATGACTTTTTTTCCGGTGCCACGAGGGTTTCCAAGGGACCCTGCTGGTACCTCTGTTGGTGAGGATATGGGAGGAGGGAAGGAGGAATTTCCTCAGATTGAGCCACCTGGTATTTCCAGGTGGGGGAGGAGAGTCTCTAGGCCACAGAAACAAAGAGCACTTTCCAGACTAGGCACACCCTGTGACAGTACCCCCCCCCTCTTTTGCCAGACCCCCTGGCCACTCAGTCTCTCACTGGGTAAGGAGAATCTCATGCCCAGTAGGGAATGAGAGTACTTCCCTGGACCTCTTACTGTCAGTGGAGTTCTTGGTCACTTTTCCCTTGCTAGAGCAACCAGACTCACTTGGTATAGTTCGAGGGCTCTCATTTAATCTTAGGGAAGGAACGAGCCTACCTGCATCACATTCTGTTGCTGGGCTGGGGAGTCAGGACCTGCGTCACCTTTTGCTGTTAGGCAGGGGTTTTAGGAAACTCGATCACTATTGTTTTCCTCCATTAATAGGGTCCCTAACTAGTCTACCCTCCTCTTTCCATTTTTCAGAGTTCTCCTTTGGTTGCCCCTTGTTATTTCTGAAGTTTATAGGGGCGCCTGGGTGGCTCAGTCGGTTGAGCAGCCGACTTCGGCTCAGGTCATGATCTCGCGGTCCGTGAGTTCGAGCCCCGCGTCGGGCTCTGTGCTGACAGCTCAGAGCCTGGAGCCTGCTTCGGATTCTGTGTCTCCCTCTCTCTCTGCTCCTCCCCTGTTCATGCTCTGTCTCTGTCTCAAAAAATAAATAAACGTTAAAAAAAATGTATTTCTGGAGTTTATAGTTATACTTAGTGGAGAGGAGAGGGGAGAATTAACCCTGAAGATACACACAGAGCACATAGAGTGATGTGCAGTCCATACAGGTAAAGTACAATAAATATTACTATTAATATGGAAAAGCGAGGAGATAAAAATACAAATAGAGTGGCATCAGAGTTCAAAGAAGATACATAAAATTTTTAATCTGAATGGTTAACAGTAACTTTATGGAAGGGGTAGCATTTGAGCTGAGATGTTAATTTGGTAGGATTTTATTTATAAAGATTAGGGGAAAATATTTTACGACAAAACTAAAAATGTATTTGGGGGAGTTCATTCTTCAAGAAAGAGCACAAATAAAGGTACAAAAGTGGTAAAATGGCAAAGTACAAGGAACATGAAATTTAAGTACAGGCTTCATTTTTTTTTTTTTTTTAAGAGCACTAGAACATAAGGTTGGAGGCCTGTGGGGACCAAATTTTTGAGAACACCAGATTCCAGGCTCACAGATCTGAGTAGCAGAGAATCATGGATTTTGAGCAGGTTAAAGAGGAAGAACAAAGTGGGGAAAGAGAAAAGGAAGTAACAGAGGGCCCTGGAATATTAGAGAGGATGAAAAGACAGTTAACAACTGACAGAAATATGGGAAAACAGCATCCCAGGCCAGGAGACCAGCAAGTGTGAAGACCCGAAAGCACAGGCTGCCTAGCTTCTTTGAAGAATAACAAGAAGGCCAGAGTAACTGGTGCAGAGTGAATAAAGGAGAAATTAGTACAACATGAGGGCAGAGAAGTAAAAGGGAGTAAAATAAGGGATCATGTTATGCAAGGTCATTTAAGTCCATGACAAGGACTTGAACTTTTTTCTGGGTAAGAAGAGTATAGTAAGCAAGAGTGACAGCTTTTTTTTTTTAACATTTATTTATTATTGAGAGAGACAGACAGACAGACAGAGCATGAGCAGGGGAGGGGCAGAGGGAGAGGGAGACACAGAATCCAAAGCAGGCTCCAGGCTCCCAGCTGTCAGCACAGAACCCGACGCGGGGCTCGGAACTCACAAACTGTGAGATCATGACCTGAGCTGAAGTCGGTCATTCAACCAACTGAGCCACCCAGGCACCCCAAGAGTGACAAATTTTTAAAGCTGAACTTAAATTCCTATTTCCCATTGGCTTATATGTGGCAAACTCTTGTTTTTCCCCAGAGAGCTAAGAATAGATTATGCATCCTAAAGGGTTATTGAAGAGGAGGAGGGGGAGGTAGGCAGACTTGGTGGCTTTGTTTCACCTGCAAATGCTAAAATATTTACTCCCTGGTCCTTTATAGAAAACATTTTGCTAAGTCCTGTCTTATAATTTCAGAGATACTTAGTATTCATTATTACTGAAATTAATATAAGATTAGCTCACATTTTTATTCAATGCTACTATCTCCCAGGCACTTTATTATCATCATCATCATCATCATCATCATCATCAGCCCTCTGAAAGAAGTGGTATTATTCCCAATTTATAGATGAGAAAATAGGTTCAGAGTGACTTAAGAGGCTTGCCTTATTTTTCAAAAGAAGGCTGTATCAACCCAACTCTTCTGCCTAGAATAACTAGTCTAGAAAAGAAAATGGACTAAACTAGTCCATTTCAAAGCCTCAGAGCACAGCCAAGCAGCCAGGGCTTGAAAGAATAAGACCTCAGAGTTAAAAAATTAAAATGAACCCCACTATTCTGTGCTACTTTTTCCCCTCAAGGAAACCGCTGCAGATTCATAACTGGCCAGGGCAGAGAGGAGAAGCAGCAGAGCAGTTAAAACACTAGGAAATAAAGTAGAGCTTTCTGTCATCTCAGGAGGCTAGCAGACCAAAACTGGAGTTCAGGGTTATCAAGACAGGCAGAGCTTTAAAGACTAAGCAAGCACTCTGAGAGAAGAAACAAAACCAAACTTGAATTCAGAGCAGCTTTGCCCCGAAAGGTATTTGCCAATTTGCAAACAGTGGCCAAGAGATGGAGAAACCAAGCAAAATTTCTCAAAAAGATTTCTATTTTGAAAGTAAAACAGAGGGGCGCCTGGGTGGCTCAGTCAGTTGAGCGTCTGACTTCAGCTCAGGTCATGATCTCACAGTCCCGGAGTTCAAGCCTCACAATGGGCACTGTGCTGACAGCTCAGAGCCTGGAGCCTGCTTTGGATGCTGTGTCTCCGTCTCTCCCTCTCTCTCTCTCTCTCTTTGCCCTCTCCCACTCACATTTGCTTTCCCCTCCTCAAAAATAAATAAACATTAACAAAATTTTAATTAAAAAAAAAAAGTAAAATAGAGCTTTCAGCAGTCTCAATGCTGGAGGGAACAACAGAAGGAGTTACTAGAAAACACATCAGTAACTAAGCTGTTATAAGAAAAGATAGGGGCACCTGGGTGGCTCAGCCAGTTGAGCGTCCGACTTCAGCTCAGGTCATGATCTCACAGTTTGTGGGTTCGAGCCCCACATCAGGCTCTGTGCTGACCGCTTGCTCAGAGCCTGGAGGCTGCTTCAGATTCTGTGTCTCCTTCTCTCTCTGCCCCTCCCCCGCTCACACTTTGTCTCACTCTGTATCTCAAAAATAAATAAATGTAAAGAAAATTTAAAAAAAAAGATACAAAACCTGAATAGACCTAAAACTATTAAAGAAACTGAATCCATAGTTTAAAATTTGCTCATAAAAAAAACTCCAAACTGAGATGGCTTCACCAGAACATTCTTTTAAACATTAAAGAAAGAAAGAATACCAATCTTACCAAACTTTTCTAGATAACAGAGACTGAATATACCACTTTATAAGGCTACTGTAACCTTTATACCAAAAACATGACAAGAACATTATGGAAAACAAGAATTGTGGGGCCAATTCTCTCTCATAAACGTGGATACAAAATTCTAAAATAAAATATTAATAGTATCCAGTGATACATATATACATTTTATATACATTTATACATTTTTTTAAATATCTTTATCAAATTTGCTTTATTCTGGGAATATGGAGATGGTTCAACACAGATATAGAATTAAACAATATGATTCACCACATTAAAAGAATAAATGGAAAGAAATCCAGGAATCATCTCAATAGATGCAGAAAAACCATCTGATAAAAATTCTACACCCATTCATGACTAAAAAGAGAAAAAATGTCCTTAGTAAATTAGGATTAGAATGGAACTTCCTTAATCTGATATAGGGCATCCACAGAAAACATTAGTGATATTTTCATCAAAAGACATCATGATAAACCAGACTGGGAAAAGACATTTTTAAATACATACACTTTAACATACATACTATATATACTTATACATATATGTGTGTGTATATATGTATATATACATATATATATGTATATGTATATATACATATATATATGTATATGTATATATACACACACATATATACGTGTGTGTGTGTGTGTGTGTGTGTGTGTGTATTAATGTCTGAAATACACAAAAAATCCTACTGGTCACCAAGTAAAAGGTAAATAATCAGTATTAAAATAGGAAAAAACCTGACCAGAGAATATCTGGGTAGCCAATTAACATAAGATCCTCAACCTGATGAGTCATCAGTGAAATGCAATTATTAAAAGCACAATGATAATACTGCTTCACAGCTACCATAATGATTTAAAACAGACACTACCAAGTGTTGACAATGATGTGGAATAACTGGAACTATCAGAGGCTGATGGCTGGGTAAAATCTGATACAATCTCTTTGGAAAATTACTGAGTACTATCTACTGAAACTCAGCATATGCATGCATACTCGATGAGCTAGCAATCTACTCTAAGATATATACCCAACAAAAGACATCAATAGTGTTCCAGCAGCATTACTTGCAATAGCCACGAAGGGGTTCAGGACAGGCCCTCCCAGAATGTGCCACTTTGGCATGTGGATTATTTTTTAAGCTGAAGGCCCTTGAGATCCTGTGGCCCCATGAGAAACTTTTGCACCTCCCTTAACTAATAGAAGAATCTATATTGGCGGGGGGGAAGTGGGGGGGGGGTCTTTCCCAGAATAAGGGTTATTAGCAGAGATCATCTTTTTTAAGATTTTATTTTTAGGTAATCTTTATACCCAATGTGGGCTCAAACCTATACCCCAAGATCAAGAGTTACATGCTCTACCTGACTAAGCCAGCCAGAAGCCCCCAGCAGAGATCAATTTTATCTGGGTGAACCATCTGTACAGCAGGGCAAACATCTAATTACCAAACATATGCTCTACTTACTGTGAATTATATTCCTTTCCTCTGAAGTTCTAGAACCATGCCCTCTTTCTCCTTAGTTGAGAATGACATATATACCTTATTTTGCCTGATTATTTTGGGAATTTCCATGTCTATGTGGACTCCCTATACAGATGCCTATTAAATTTGATTTTCTCCTGTTCATCTGTCTTATGCCAGTTTGATTCTTAGCCCAGCTAGAATGACCAAGAGGAATTCTTGCTTCCTGACAGCCAAAAATGAAAATTAAAAAGAAAAAGTCCATCTACTATAGGATGAAAAAATTGGAGTATATTCACTCAATGGACTACTAAATAGAATGAAAATGAATGAATTACTGCTATGTGCAATAATATTAATCTCCTAAATATAATTTTGAAAGAAAGAAGCAAAAAATACATATCATTAATTCCACTCATATAAAATTCAAAGACAGAAAAACTAAGTTGTGATGACAAAAATCAACATTGATATAGTGCTTGGGAGAAGTTGATGACCAGGAGGGGAACACAAGGGGGGACTTTGGGGGAGCTGAATTCTTCATCTGAAAGACAATCACATGTATATAATCACTTTGAGAGAATTCATCAAGTTGTACACTTATGACTTACACATTTTTATATATGAATGTTACACTAAAATTTTTTTTAGAGGAAAAGGAAGAGAGGGAGGAAAGAGGGAGACAGGTATCTGATATCACATACCAGTCTGTATGACTACAAGCCCATGCTTTTAACCAGGACTGCTTATTTATCTTTAGATTTTACTAATAATTTAAATACTCTATTACTTGAAAACTGAGGATCTTTGTGGATATGACTGATGAGAAAGCCCTTCTGTAGGTCAAAGAACCAGCCCTTTTTAGGTCATAAGTGGCCTTCTTGATTTCATTTGACTGCAATAATTACATTTTTATTCACCAAAATCCAGAAAATATTTTATTCTTATGGCTGTTATGGATATTCCATTCACATTTTAAAAATAAAGCTCATTCAAAGGAATATTCATTTTTTAAAAATTGGTATAGAGACAACTAACTAAATAACTCTAATAAATGGGTAATGTTTCTGTAAATACAAAGAACAGAGATTTGATATTTACTGATATTTATCGATTAGCGTGAAAACCATCAGGTTTCAAAACAGTACATTAACCATAATATTATAATTTTTGTAGAATAGAATACATAGATTTTAATACAATGGAAAAATGGGAAAAGATCTGTAAAGATATACATCAAAAGTTAACATAATTAACATAGTTATTGTTTGATGTTTAGAAATGGTTTTTCTTCTTTCTCTTATATTTGTATTTTCAATTCTGATATGAATATATATTACTTAAGTGACCAAAAAAGTTTAAAAGTACATATTGGGGCACCTGGGTGACTCAGTCAGTTGTGTCTGACGTCAGCTCAGGTCACAATCTCGCAGTTTGTGAATTCGAGCCCCGCATCAGGCTCTCTGTCAGCATGGAGCCTACTTAAGATCCTCTACCTCCCTCCCTCGCTCTCACATTCTCTCTCAAAAATAAATAAACATTAAAAAAAAATTTTTTTAAGAAAAAAAGTATATATTACAGGATTTTATTTGTATATATGAAGTTCATCAATAAGCAAAACTAACTACTCAAAGTCAAGATAGACATTATCTTTGGGGATACAGGAAATAACCCCTAACGGTGTATAAGTAAGGCTTCTGGAATGCTGGTAAAGTTCTACTTCTGGATGTTTGTCCTAGTCACATGGGATGTTTACTTTGTCAAACTTCATCAAGCTATGCACTTTTCTTTTACATATACATATATATTTTTTAAGTACACTTCATGCCCAGCACAGAGTCCAGCTCGGGGCTTGAACTCACGGCACAACCCTAGATCAACACCTGAGCTAAGATGAAGAGTAGGATGCTTGACTGACCAGGACACCTAGGTACCCCAGGCTGTGTACTTTTCTGTATGTATAATTCAATTAGAAGTTTATCAAAAACTCTAAGTAGAGTGTTTTCATTTCCCTAACAAAATGCCACTTGTTTTTGCTTTTTCTCATATATGGCCTTAAATCTTTTTTTTTTCCCTGCTGTCAATCAGTTGCCCACAGTAAGAAAAGAAAATCTCATCCTTAATATGGAATTAGTAGTTTATTCTGAGCCCAGGTTATATGAGTAACATTTAAAAAATAACTCTTGGGGCACCTGGGTGGCTCAGTCAGTGGAGTGTCTGACTTTGGCTCAGGTCATGATCTCACGGTTCACAAGTTTGAGTCCCACGTCAGGCTCTGTGCTGACAGCTCAGAGCCTGGAGTCTGCTTCGAATTCTGTGTTTCTTTCTCTCTCTGCCCTCCCCTGCTCATGCTCTCTCTCTCAAAAATAAACAAACATTAAAAATTTTAAAAACTTATATAAGTATGGTTTCTTCTTCTTCCTTACAATTAAAATGTATTAAAAAACCAAACAAACAACTAATACCTAAATGAAAGTTCCATTCATTTTAGTTCAGTTAAAGAAAATCTTATGAAAAAAATTTTTTAAATGTCAAAAGTTCCATTACAGGGGTGCCTGGGTGACTCAGTCAGTTAAGCATCCCACTTCGGTTCCGGTCATGATTTCACAGTTCATGAGTTCAAGCCCCATGTCATGCTCTATGCTGACAGCTCAGAGCCCAGAGCCTGCTTCAGATTCTGTGTCTCCCTCTCTCTCTGCCCCTGCCCTGCTCACGCTCTGTCTCTCTCTCCTTCAAAAATAAAAATAAATAAAAATAAAAAGTTTCGTTAAAGTACACCTAAAACTTTAACATTACGTGTCAACTATACTTCCAACTAAAAAAAGTTTCTGGGGCACCTGGGTGGCTCAGTTGGTTGAGAGTCCGACTTTGGCTTAGGTCATGATCTCGCTGTTCCTGAGTTTGAGCCCCACATCAGGCTCTGTGCTGGCAGCTTAGAGTCTGGAGCCTGCTTCAGATTCTGTGTCTCCCTCTCTCTCTCTGTCCCTCCCCTGCTCATGCTCTGTATCTCTCTCTTCTCAAAAATAAATAAACATTATTTAAAAAGTTCATTACAGATATTAGTTATTAGTGATATTATTTAAATTTACCTGATAATGAGGTTTATACCATTGCTTTAAGTCCCAGTCCCAAAGAATCATCTGGAAAAAAAAAAAAATTTAGTTACAAACCAGAATCCAACAAACAAACATATGTAAAGATAAAATGGAACATCTTTAATTACAGATACCTAAAATAGCTTACAGCTTGGGAGGGGAATTGGGAAGGTAATAGTAAAAATGATCTCTAGACAGAATATTCCATAAATTATGTACTCTGTGATTGAGAAATCAAAAGAATAGTCAGAATAAAGTCACTATAATAAGCCATATTAAATAGCAAAATATCTATTACCATAAAAAGGAAAATACAAATAAAAATAACACCTATTTACTAAAAAATACAAGAAAAATGACAAATCATCAGAAACTCTCCCTGTCCCCACCGTCTTCAAAGGATCATCACTCACCATCCTAAACCAGTGTCAATGGGTGGTGCTATTTCCTTACTAATAAGGCACCTGTCAAAATCCATTTTAAAAGCTTATCCTTGGTGTTAGATTAAGTACCAATCACACTTTATTATAAAAAGCAACACTCAACCCTTTTGATATGCAGATAATTATGATGGTTTTCCTGTCTCTTTAAAGGCTGTCAATGATAACTTCTTAGTCCCAGACTAATCTTTTCCTGTCCTTTTAATTCCCAGCAGACTTTTCTGGCTGCTTCCCCTTCCAATAGTCCCTATACTCCAGGAGAAAAAAAATTAGCTTTCATTTAGCAAGCTATAACTGCTACCTATAGTTAATCCTAAATTTCTTTTAAGATTATTTAGTTAACAAATAGGTCTCCTCCTTTTGCCTAAATAGATTATAATTGCAATTTTCTACACAGTTTTGAACCTAGTCTTGAATTTAAACCTAACTTGTAATACAATCACCTGATTTCCATATACTGAACTATTTTTTTTCAAGCCCCCAGTAGGGGGGCTCCAACTCACAACCCAGAGATCAAGAGTTACACACTCTACCAACTGAGCCCGCCAGATGCCCCTATACTGAACTATTTGTATTGTTTTTTGTCATTAGGTCTTCTGTCTCCAGGTTGCAAAAGATCTTAAAAGTATTATCCACTCTATCATTGGTCCAATATTTTATCAGGAGTTGGCAGATTTTCTTCTGTAAAGGGATAGATAGTAAATATTTTAGGCTTTGCAAGCCACCTAAGG
The DNA here is from genome assembly GCF_016509475.1 of Prionailurus bengalensis. Lineage (NCBI taxonomy): Eukaryota > Metazoa > Chordata > Mammalia > Carnivora > Felidae > Prionailurus > Prionailurus bengalensis. Next base: position 71,412,816 of record NC_057346.1, on the reverse strand, counting down.
TCACTATGACATAATCTTTTTTTGTTTTACAACCCTTTAAAAATGCAAAAACATTCTTAGCTCAAGAGCCACACAAAAACAGGCTCCCTGGCTGTCCGATTTCATAGATGGGCTACAGCTTGCTGAACCTTATTGTATATAATATTCTCCCCTCCTTAATCACTCAAAACATTGTCAGCTGTCATTATCTCCATGTCCTCGTCAACATCCTTGCAGAAGGTCATCTCTTTGCCAGTGAAAAGAAACCTGTTCCTTCCCAAAGAAAATGCATACATACTATGACCACTTATAAAATTCATGGGCCAGTACCACAAAATGGCTATTGTAGAACCCTATGCAAAACACATCATGAATATTAGTAGGTTCACTAAATTTATGCAGTACTTTATATGGCTCTAAGTGTAATCCTGATATAATTATTTCAGGTTGTGATTTGACCAGGATACATTCCAGGTTCTACAGACATTTAATTAATGCAGTTTAAGATGTTAATAACTTTCTAAAACACTCACATTAAGAATAGCATAACTTAAATCCCCGAGTTTCTTTTATACTTGGTACTGCTAGGCTCCATTTTGTCCATGCTATTCTTATACAATAAAAACCTGCAATACTTTACTTCCGTCCTTAATTTAGCCTGTCAACGTTTTCTTTTGAGATTGAGGATGTCAACTAGCCTATTCACCATTCCGCTCATTGTTTGTAAATCTGATGTTTTCTTAAGTACACCAATAAAAGTACAGAATGGATATAGGTGTGAGGCCAGAGCCACAGGATGGGTCATCCAAAATAACCCAGGAGATACGCATCAATTCACTAATTTGCATTCTAAATCCACAAACTTGCCCAAGTGTACTGTCATCCAATCCATACTTATACATTTCTTCTACAAGCATGCCATCCAACAGTGCCTATTCCACATGCCAATTCCTCATATTCCCAATTCATCAGTCTAGGTAGAAGCTGATCTCTTGCTAAATCAAGCACATTTGCAGGAAGAGAGCTTCTTAAGTGAGTCTTCCTTGCGCCTCACTTCATGCACCTGTATAATTAAATAAATACTATCTTTTTCAATGTTCGTACTCTAATGCCAGAACCGTATTTGTATTCATGTCACGCATTCTTACTGGTTGTCCTGTCCCTCCCAAGCTGGTGAAAATTTGTTCCCGGGAAACAAAAAACATCTTAAAACTAATAAAATGGGCGTATAGCCCTCCAAACGCCACAGTATATAAACAGGCCGTCAATCTACTGTACTGAAATTTCACAGAGGGGAAGGGATGACTGGAGGAAAAACAGTGTTTAAAACAGCTCCTTAGGGGAGTGATAATGAAAATAAGGTTGCGAAATACTGAAATAAAGTAGTCTAGCTTCTTGCTTACAATCTGAGAGACCGTTCCAGGCTGCCTACTCAGAAGCCGGTGCTAACATTACTCTATTCTAACGGCTCTTGTAGGTTTTTGTCTGAAAACCTGCATGTTAAGAACTGAAAACAGATACCATGAAAGTCACAAACTTCTGGTAGATAGTCTTCCATTTAATTTGAACTAGCATATTAGTGATTTTGGAAAAAAAAACAACAAAATTTTTGCATGAGTAGTAGATGTATGATCCAGAAGTTCCTTAGGTATATATTAGAGCAGTCTTGTTCCAAGTGTGGTCCACAGTAAAATAAAGAAATTAGGATACATGTTTAATAATTTTTTATAGCAATTAAACATTGCCAAAACATTTTTAGTGTATTTTACCAAAGCATCAATCCACAACAAATTCAGAGAAAAACCTTTCCAAAGCTTGAACTTTGCTATATGGTTTAATATAAATGCACATAGCTGCACTGTTTGGAGTAGCAAAAAAACTAGATACAACCCAAATGTCTGTCCATAACAAACGGGAGAAATTTGTGTATATTCATACAATGCAATACAATGGTGACAATAAATGAAGTACAGCTCCATACTATACAAATAAATCCCAGAAACATACGATTGAATGAGAAAAACAAGTCACAGAAGGATACATACAGTAGTAATTTCACACATGTAAAATATACTGAAATATGCTTTTTAAGAATATAAATACATGAGAAACTATAAAGAAATGCAGTATGGGGGAGCCTGGGTGGCTCAGTTAGTTAAATGTCTGACTTGGGCTTAGTGGTTCCTGAGTTCCAGCCCCGCATCAGACCCTCTGCTGTCAGCACAGAACCCGCTTCAGATCCTCTGTCTCCCTCTCTGTCTTCTTCCCCACTTGCACTCTCTCTCAAAAATAGACAAACATTAAAAAAAAATCAGTATGGTGATTGTATCTAAGGGAAAAGAGAAGGAAATTAGATCTGGGAGTGGTGTACAAGGCACTTCAAACTTAATGGTAATGTTCAAAATTAATGGTAAAGGAGAATTGATGGTGTTTGTTATTCTTCATCTATACTTTATGCAAATTTTACAAGTTTTTGTTAAGCTTCAATTAAAGAATTAAGAATTTAGATAGGTAAAGAAGTGAAGACGGTGACTAGCAAAAACTCTTGAGAAATCACGCTGGAAATGGCAAGAATGAAATGGAACAACAGTTGGAGAAGAATGTGGGGATAATATTTTGTTGTTGTTGTTAACCTGGTAGGCTCTAGAACTTGTCTATACTTGACAGGAATGATCCAGGACAGTAGGAGCACTAATAATACAGGATAAATTGAGACAGATTCAAAGTAATAATACCCTTAATGAAAACATTACTCAATGTCTCTATAATATTAGGACTTAGATAAAATTTAGGAAATACTAGGAAATAGTAATGGAGTATTCACTATTATTTATCAGATTATGATTTGTGAATCACTAGTCATTTGTCAGTGGTCTGGAATATTTAGAGGGCAAAAGGAATCAATTTAGCTTATAAATACTTCAGAATTGTGAAATATAAGATTAATTCTGATTTCCACACAAATATCATCTTTTTTTAAGGTTATTTATTTTTGAAAGAAAGAGACAGAGACACAGCGCAAGTGGGGGAGGGACAGAGAGAGAGGAAGACAGAGCATGAGAAGCAGGCTCCAGGCTCTGTGCTCTCAGCACAGAGCCCAACATGAGGCTCAAACTCACGAGCCACGAGATCACGACCTGAGCCAAAGTCAGAGGCTTAACCAACTGAACCACCCAGGTGCCCCTCATCATTTTCATCTTAATAACCATTATATTTTTCAAAGCTGGGCAGGTGCCCTAGGTCTGTGTTATTCTTTACAAGTCATCTTATCTAAAGTATTTTTAGGTCATTCAAATATTCTTTACATCTGTTAAATCTGCATTCTTTTCATTGTTGTTGCATTATATCTCCAATCAAAAAACTAAATGGTTCTAAGTTGATTTCCTAAAGCTTAATTAAGGTGTTGATAAAAACAAACATAAATAACTCAATAAATGCTAAGCCTAGATCAAGAACAAGACTCCAATGCAAATGCAATACAAATCTCTGGGTGTGAGAATACCACACAAACCCATAAAAACAAAAATATTACTAGGGCATACAATAGTGAGTATCGAAAAGCTAATTTTGGGGGCTCAGTCGGTTGAGCATCTAACCCTTGATTTCGGCTCAGGTCATGATCTCACAGTTCCTGGGATGGAGCCTAGCTGACAGCATGGAGCTTGCCAAGGAATTCTCTCTCTCTCTCTCTCTCTCTCTCTCTCTCTCTCTGCCTCTCACCTGAGCACACATGTGCATGCACACGTGCTCTCTCTCTCTCTCAAAATAAATAACCTTTAAAAAAATAAAAGCTATTTTTTTTAAATTATTTTTTTAATGGTTATTTATTTTGAGAGAGAGGGAGGGAGAGGGAGCACATGTGAGCAGGGGAGGGGCAGAGAGAGAAGGAGAGACAGCATCTGAAGCAGGCTCTGTGCCAACAGCAGAGAGCCCGATGCAGGGCTCAAACTCACAAACCATAAGATCATGATCTAAGTCCAAGTCAGATGCTTAACCGACTGAGATACCTAGGCACCCCAAAGCTTATATTTTTTAGACTTGTAATTCTTTCACTCTATATTCTTCTGCATGGTTTTCACTTTGAAACTTTATCAAATAATGATGATAGGAAGCCGTGGAAACTTTCATGGCCTATACAAACAAAACATAAAAATGTTTTCGGTAGACCAACAGAATTTTTCTAGAAGAAGCACGTAATGCTTTCTTACATGAAACTGAAGATTTTTGTTCCTAAAACAGAAGAGACAAAAACTATAGAGGCACCATTCAGATTCTGTGCTCCTCACTGCAAAAGCATATTAAAAAAAAGATAAACTATTGCCAAGAGATTTGTAAAGCCAGCCACATAGATGATAAACATTATGCTGGAAGAGTGAACAGATTAATTAATTTCCAACATATACTTGCCATGTGACACCTTGGGACATCACAGAATTGAAAAGGCATATAATGTAAAAAAGTAACTACTGGGGCTCTGTGTGGCTCAGTCAGTTAAGTGTCCAACATCAACTCAAATCATGATCTCATGGACAGTTCGTGGGTTTGAGCCCTGCATTGGGCTCTGTGATTACAGCTCAGAGCCTGGAACCTGCTTTGGATTCTGTCTCCCCCTCTCTCTGCCCCTCCTCCACTTGCACGCTGTGTCTCTCTCTCAAAAATAAACAAACATTAAGAAAAAAAAATTTTTTAAGTAACTACTGTCACATTTGCATACAGTAGATATTTTACTTTATTGCTGGATAAATGCATTCATGTGCTAAGTCTGAATCAGCTCTTGGTGTATATGCAATACACATGAGGAAGGGTCGCAGACAAATTTTTATGTGTTTATCACTGAAAATCCATGCTACAAAAGATGATATTTTCCCCTATGTAATGATTATTTTGTGAACTCTGTCAGAAACTGAAAAATGTGTGTTGGAATAAGTTCTAAAAGAATTAGTTATCTGTACAGCAAGGAAAAGTCTTGCTAAACAATGACAATAACTCCTAACTGCAAGTTTATATGCTACTTTATTCACAGAAAACAGCTGGTGATTAAAACACATATGCTGGTCATAATTCAATGTTAAAGAAATAGCATAAATGTAAATGCACTCAATTTTTGGGCACAGAGTATACATCTTTTCAGTGTGCTATGGAAAATGAGGCAAAAAAAAAAAAAGAAAGAAAATGAGGCAAATATAAAAATATTAAAAAACAAAATATAAACACAAATAGTAAATATAATAGAAGTGTTTTTCTCGATGAGTCACATAGAACTTCTATTTCTCAAGCTTTTACGTATGATAATGCCCATTAACTTAGCAACTGACACAACCCTGAAAATAATCTGCAGTGAGAAATCTCTTCACAATTGGCAGGGTCCATGTTGAATATTCAAAACCAACAGCCACAAACACTTGCTGCCTTCCATCACCAATTATGGGTTTGCTTGGATTTTTCTAATTTAAGAGAAATAGAGAAAAGAAAGAATTTGGTTGGAGATAGGATGAATCTACAACACACAACCTATTTACTCATCAGTGAGCTGCAACAGAGATACCCTCAATACTGTAAACAATGTTCACGGATATAAAAATACTGGAATTTTTTAGTTTTTAAAAATTATATGAATCATTTTATACATTTATCTAAAATTAGTAGGTGCCTACCATGCATAATGAATACACAGTGGATAGTATACAGATATTAAAATTTAAGAAGAATTGGTAGAAACATTCATTCCTCCTGTGTAATATATAGCTCTTTTAAAATCTTACTCCCAAGTAAACAGTGTATCAGTATATGTCCTGTATATATGTTGTTCCCAAGTCAGCAAAATTGTAGGCACTAAGCTTTAGTACCAATACCAAAGTAGATCATGTAAATAATTTAAATATAAAAATAAGTAATTTAAATTAGCTAAATTTTGAAGCACAGTAAAAAAAGAAGTTATAGGGGCGCCTGGGTGGCGCAGTCGGTTAAGCGTCCGACTTCAGCCAGGTCACGATCTCGCGGTCCGTGAGTTCGAGCCCCGCGTCAGGCTCTGGGCTGATGGCTCAGAGCCTGGAGCCTGTTTCCGATTCTGTGTCTCCCTCTCTCTCTGCCCCTCCCCCGTTCATGCTCTGTCTCTCTCTGTCCCAAAAATAAATAAACGTTGAAAAAAAAATTAAAAAAAAAAAAAGAAGTTATAGTGGGTATGGTAGGTTTTCAAAATATGGTTCTACTATAAGACATTGTTTAATAATGAAAGCATGAAATTTTAAGTGCTGTTTTAGGAGCTTCCAATATTATATTCATCTGTTTCCTTCTAAGCTCGAATATAATATAGTATCAGAAATTGTTATATATTTTCACATACTACAGTAATCTGTTCAAAACTAATTTTAAAAACAGCATTTAAGTAACATATGAGGTGTATACTACTAAAGAATGTTTTTAGTTGATTTGATAAAAGGAACCCAAGACTATGCCTTCATATAAATTCAACTTTGTGGTTAAAAAACTGAATCCTGATAAAAGTTTCTGTTTGAATATGTTTGTAAGTCCAACATGCTTTACAGAGCTCTGCAAAACCACCAACACCACAGTGAAACATCAGCAGTACAACCAGGAGATGTTATCAGGGTCAATTACGTCAATGAGGTTTTATTTCATTGTTCCCTATGCAGCCAAAAAGAAAAACATATATGTGCCTTAAGTCAAACTTACATTACTGTTGTACTTATGTGAAATTTAAAAAGTATTATGGTACAGCTGTGAATTAACTGTTACAATACCTTTTATTCTTTTATTTCTTAGTGACATTTTACTTGAGCTTTGTGTATAAATCTATCCTAATGAAATTGGCTGAATTTCAGTATTCCCAAGTTTTTCTGTATCTATGCTTTCCAACTCAGACCCAATAAAGAACCCATTTAACTCTGTGATGATTGAGTTTACTGAACATAAGCCAAAAACATACATGGATAGCCAAAGCGTTAAACTAACTAAAACTGTACTAAGTCCAACGTGCAAAGACAGTATCCTTGACCCCTGTATGACAAAGAAGGGCCCCAGTCAGAAAACCTGAGAAGCAGGAAAAGGGGTGTGTGTGTGTGTGTGTGTGTGTGTGTGTGTGTGTGTGTGTAGGGCAGGTGGTGAGAGGCCTAGTATTAGAAACTAATCTCATTCACTACCCCTACTAAGCAATCAAATAATATGATTATGTTCAGGGTAACTTAGACTATATGCTATATCCCAGCACTATGTTAGGCACTTAATACATATTGTCTCCTTTAATCTCTACTAGAATTCTCTGTGGTAAGCCTTTTTTCCCCATTTTACAGATGATACATCAGAGACTAAGAAAGGTTAAGTAACCTGCCCAAAGTCACATGACTAGTAAGTGGCAGAGACAGAAACTAGATTCAACTCTAACTCCAAAGGTTCAAGGATTTTTAACCACGATGCCACATCATCTTAGAATTATCATCATTTACTAAATGCTATTATGTCCTAACAATGTGGCAGGCACTTGGCAGCCATGTGAAATCACAACAATTTTTTGCAAGTAACCCCATTTTCTATATGGAAAAGTTGAGGCTTGGTGATCATACTAATACTTCGGCATTTGCCTCCCAGATTCCTTCTTTGCCCTTCCCTCAACCCTGGGGAGGCTGAACTCCCATGCAGCTGGTTTCTGCTTTGGCTGGGAGCCACCAGCAGGGAACTGGGGTCTTAGAGGAAAGAGAAATCAAAGTCATTTCTTTTCTGCTGCCTACACACCACTGTGTCCCCCCCATGACTACAGCTCTTACCAGATGGTCTTCCCTTCTGAAAACCCCATTTCCACCCTGTTCCTCCGGCCCCAGGTAACAGCTTTCCATAGTTGCTAGTCTCTAGCTGATGAACCATCCCTTGTCCATTCTTTTAACCCTGCTCATTCTCTCAAAGTAGATTCTTCATTAACATCTTTTTATTTGAACCACCCTGGCATGAATTCTATTTCCGCACCCCTGAATATACAGGGATGTTGTAACTAAGTTCACGTCGGCTAGTAAATCACAGAGCTAGAATCTGTACTCAAATTTTATCTCCCTCCAATTTCATTCCCTTTCCACTATGCTAAAAGGATAATTATTCGTGCTTTTATTAAACCTTTCCAAAAATGAAGAGTATCTACCTACACCTTGTTTTTCTTGATCAAATTACCCTAATATCTGATCCCATCTTCCCTATGCTTCATACAGTTACTACAGATGCACTCTCTTGAGCTCTACCCAATGGCCAGTTTTTCCATAAACATACTCGATCCAATACCAGGTGCCCACTTGAAGATATTTCGCCAGCAACTCTTTCCCTCTCTCCTACAACATCATCTCCTCCCTCTACAAAATCATTCTGATTAGACTACAAACATGCTGCAATTTCTCACATACAAATACCTTCTCTCAGGATCACTTACAGCCAGCCAATGCCTCATTTCTCTGCTCTCCTTAATAGCAAAATCCCTCAAAAGAGTGAGGCTTACCCGTTGTTTCCAATTCCTCTCCTATAATTCTCTCTTGAGAACACTGATCTAGCTATACCGGTTTATTTACTGGTCCATGAACATGCCAAGTGAGTCCCAATAAAATTCATTCCCCTTTCCTTTTTCTTAATAAATTCAAAAGTAAATAAATTACATAATACTGTATTATAAGGTGTGATTTTCTGAAGCTGAACTGATAATTCAGATTTTATAAAGTAGCACCTAAAATACAAGTTTCTTTCTTTTTTCTCCCTGTCAGGAATATAAACTCTGAAACAAAGATATTTTAAGGGACGGGATAAACATAGGTTGAGCAAGCAAAATACGAAAGTACTGAAGTCATGCACTGTTTGAAATACATAGAGCTTTAATCGGTGAAAGTACCGATTACTTAAATCTCTATGTCCTATTGACAAACTAATAAACATTTAAAATTTTTGTCCACTAGCTCTTAGGAGAGAGACCATTTTGCTTTTATCATTTGATGTTCTGAAATGCACTATGACAACTTTTTTAAATTTAAGTTACATAACCGTTCCTCAGACCATGGTCTAATTACTGTGGTAAAGAAATTCAAGCACAGAGTACCATTTTTAAAAAATATTTATTTATTTTTGAGAGAGAGCAATTGGGGGAGGGACAGAGAGAGAATGAGATAGAGAATCCAAAACAGGCTCCTGAGAGGTCCTGACATGGGGCTCAAACTCACAAACCATGAGATCATGACCTGAGCTGAAATCAAGAGTCAGACACTTAACTGAGCCACCTAGGCATCCCCAGAGAACCATTTTCTAAGTATAATATGTAATAGCTTCTATTCCACCAGTATTCTTAATCTCTTATTCTCTCTAGATGTTTTCAAAGTTTTACCTACCTACTCCTCTTCCAGACCTCCTATGCCTTTCTGGATACATATTTTGGTGTATGCCTCAGCTGCTTTCTCTGGCCTATGATTGAATAAAATTTTATCTCCCTCCCTGACACAGATTCTACATTCCCACCAAAGAATATATATTCTGGGGATAATATAGTAAAAATAACTGAAAAAATAGGAACTGTAAACATTTAAAGAAAATAATTTCTATTTTCCCCCTACCATGAATAAATAAAATGTTTTCCTTTTAAGTTACAATATAATTTTTAGTATAATTTAAGCACATAAGGGGATTAAACTAATAATAGCTAATATTTTTTAAAACCTTACTAAAACAGGGATACCTGGCTGGCTCAGTCAGTTGAGCATCCAACTCTCGATTTTGGCTCAGGTCGCGATCCCAGAGTTGTGGAATCAAGCCCTGCATTGGGCTCTGCACTAACAGCACAGAGCCTGCTTGGGATTCTCTCTCTCCCTCTGTCTCTGTGCCCTTCCCCCCCACTTGCATGCACATTCTCTCTCTCTCTCTCTCTCTCTCTCTCTCTCTCAAAATAAAGAAATAAAAAACTCTTAAAAAACCTTACTAAAACACTTGAATTCAGGATTGCATAAAGGATATCCTAATAAATATTCTAGAATTATAAGCATGGCTTATGAACAAGATCAAAAGGGGAAAAATGGTTTCCTCACCTCAATAACAAAAATATGCTACAAACTTGATTCTGGGTCTGGAAAGAAAATCAGGAGATCAGAAGGTCTCCGGTGATATCAACCTAAGATGGTGGTCTTACAACCAAATCTAAGGACACCCTCATCTCTACATACAATAAGTATGAAGATGCCAGAGCCCAGGCTCTCAGACACTATACTATACTTCTTCCCACCTACTTATGACTCAAGCAGAAGAGTCTGGGTTGCTTTTTTTCCTCTCAATCAACTCTAGACAGCTCACACAACTAAAAGATCCACAAACTGCAGACATTCAAGTAAAAGAAAGAAACTAGCTGGTCCTAGATAGGCATACCCTCTAACAAAGAAAATACAACATATATTTCTCTTCTGATTGCCCTTTGAAGTTTACCTAGGGACAGATAAATTATAGTTTAAACTTAAGAATGATGAGCCAACCAAAGACACAAGCAGTACTGGTGAAATAGTTACATATATGTATTGAGGAAAAAATTAAAAATAACACAGCAGAGATGCAAAATCTCTGCTGGAAGACCCTTTGCTTGGGAATTCTGCTCTTTGGCCCTTTTGTATCTATGTCTCATGTATGTGTTTACAGAGACACATAACCTTTGTATTCCCAAATAATACAACGGAGAATCCTAATGGTATCTTACCATGGGCAGAGATTATATTTCATCATCAATTTGTAATCTCTGCCTCAAAAGGAGTACTTGAAGAGGACTGGAATAATCTTTTAGGAAAAAACTAGAAATTCCCCTTCAAAGGCTCAACTTCAGGCTTTGCTATCGCTCTGCAGTCTACCCACCCTACCCTGTCTTTGATCACTAAAACTATCAATGCCAGCTATGGGCCACCATTCTGGCTGAAGTTGGACAGAGGGTGGGAAATTCATGTAGGTAATATCTAAATATTGTTTGGGTCATGCATTTGAAAGAGAACAAATGATCGGTCTTTTAGTGTCTTCAGATTTGTCATTGCACTAAAATAAAACCTACTTAAGTAAAACCTACTTAAAAGACGAGAGGCACCATATGCAAACCATATGGTCTGGCAAACTGTATGCAACAAAAGAAAATGAAAACGTGTATGTTCACTATGTTAGGCACGCTGTTGGGAGCTTTATATACATTATTACATTCAACCTTCATATTTATTCGGTGAGCAGTATTTTTTAATGTGTAATAAAACTTAGATTAAATAACTTGTTGGATGAATAAGTGACTCGTTTAAAAAATTCCTCTCTCTTCTTCCCCTTATCAATCTAATTCAATCTAGATATTTGTGACTTTCTGTCATCACTATATTTTTACATTTTTATTATATCAAACCTGGATGACTTTTAACAGCCTCCAATCAATTTTCCTCTCTTACAATTACATCCACATTATACAATAAAATCAATCTTCAAAGCCATTTGTACCATATTACTGTCCTATTATAAATATTGAGAGTATATTTCAGCTAAAGGGAATTTAGAACTCAACAATTCCAATCTTTTCATTCTACAGATAAAGAAAACAAATATCAGAGTAACTAAGTTATTTTCCTTATCTTTCTTACCTCTGTGCCTAACTTCATTCAACAACAACAAAAATCCACCTGTAGGCAGACCTTTGAGTTAAAAAAAAAAAAAAGGAACTATTTAGTTTTAAGTGAGACAAGCCATCTGCAAAGAAAATACAAACACCTCTCTCTCTCTCTCTGATTACCTTTTATAACTCTACCAACTCATCTTTCCAACTATACTCACATCTGATTATCTCCCCAAACCAACGTGGAGGAGAGTAGATCTAGAAACAAAAATCTGCTTACCACTTTCTACATCTGACTTAAACCTTATTTTTCTTGGTTTTATTTTCTACTTCCTATTTCTTAATCTCAGTCAATGTATCTGACCTCTGAAACAGAAGAAACACTTAAAGGCCACGGTAAAAGTATTCTTTAAACAATAAAGCTTCTTGGAAGCAACAATTGCAAGCTAATTTAAAAAATTAATAATCCAAAATAGATTATTCAATACGAACAAGCACATTGCCAGTATGGTAAAGATTCAAGATCAGAAACAGAGAACTCTGAGTCTGCCAATGGCTACATCTCCAAAGTATAAAGACATTTCATACAAAAATGACTATATTGGAAAGTAGCACAGATATATTTAAGAATATTTCTTTCAGGGCACCTTGGTGGCTCAGTTGGTTAAGCATCCGACTTCAACTCAGGTCATGATCTCACAGTTCATGAGTTCGAGCTCTGTATCAGGTTCTCTTCTGCCAGCACTGAGCCAGCTTTGGATCCTCTGTCCTCCTCTCTCTCTCTACCCCTTCCCTGCTCATGCACGTGTGCGCTCTCTCTCTCAAAAATAAATGAACATTTAAAAAAAATTTTTAGAAAGAATATTTTCTTGTTACTTGGGTGAAGTCAAACAACTTTACAGGCATAAAATTTTAAATAGTAATTGTTATTATTAATAATTTTTAACAGAGATAATACTTACTAGGCCATATCTGCCTTTATTTTATAACTGAATGGTAAATGTAGGAGATAAAGATATTAAAGAAAATTGTAATTAACCAAAACAGAAATTTGAAAATCAATGTACAGTAACAAAATTATTCTTTTTGCATTTAAAAAGAAAATTTACTATTTTTATTTGGGATTTTTATTATTGGGATAGAAATTATTCAAGTTGCCAGCAATATCTGTTTGACACTACTGGACATTAGTTGAGTAAATAAGTTTTGTCATGGTAACCGAGCTTAAAATTAAGCAAAGATACTAGCCCCATAGCAACTTGATATGAAAATGAAAATAGAATTTCTAGTCTATATATAAAAAAAAACATATCTCCAAGGATCATCGTAGTAAATCCTAAATTTGCACAACAAAATGTACTTGCATAAGCAAAAGGACTTTTTTTTAAATTTTTTTTTAATGTTTATTTATTTTTGAGAGCAACAGAGACAGAATGCAAGTGGGTTAGGGGCAGAGAGAGAGGCACACACACAGAATCTGAAGCAAGCTCCAGGCTCTGAGCTGTCAGCACAGAGCCCGACATGGGGCTCAGACTCATAAACCGTGAGATCATGACCTGAGCCGAAGTCGGAGGCTCAGCCAACTGAGCCACCCAGGAGCCCCCGCAAGATGACTTTTTAAATAACTTTTAACTAGAGATAAATGTTAACACTACATTTTAAGAAAAACTTCAGCATGTTGGAGACCACTAAACACTAATTTTCCATGTATAAAATACTAAACATCGGAGAATTATTTAACATGAATTTTTATTAGAATGTTACAAGGATCAGCTAAAGAAACTGGCAGATCAAAAGCAAGCCTCAATTAACTCCTAGAGATCCTATATAAACTGAGAGCAACTGCCAACTGTTCAGTGTAGAATAAATGTATCTTCCCAAACATCAAACTTTCTGATAGTGCTGCACACAGAGTTACCATTAGTAGCTGCAACTGGCATAAAAAAAGGAAACCAGATAGTTATATTGAGATCTGCCAATGATCAATACAAATTTTAAAAATGTTTCTGTTTTTAACTTGATAGCCTTTTTTCCCCCTAAATCAACAGCGGCTCATTCATTAGGGGACAAAAGCACACCAACCTAGTGTTTGGCTGAGATTAGCGAGGCTATCACAGTGACAAACTGTGCTAATTCTTGACAACAAAGCCATTAAAAAATAAACCAACCTAGCTTTTTTGGTATGCTGATGGTTAATGAGGATAGCTAAATAAACCATTAGGCTGGCAACATGTATGTCAGCATAGGCACTGTTTACTAATTCACCAATTATGAATACAAATCAGACACAAATTATGCACCTTCAGTCCCTAGGAGAACAAGGTCTGATTTGTTCCTAACTATGATCCCAACATCTAGCAAAGTGAGTACCTAGCGCATATTATCAGTTGCTTAATAAATAACTTACAGAATGAATTAACCTACAAATGTCACTTGTTACATTTTATAAGTCCGAAATTTTGGCTATGAAATCTATCGATACTACTACTAATAGCTAACATTTATAGAACATTATATGCTGTTACCACACTTAAGACCTGTTGTTTTTACAGTTAACTATGGCTGAGAGACATTAAGTAAGTTGCCCAAGTTTACATGGCAAGTTAGTGACAGAGCCAGAATTCAAACCGTGGCCTTTCTAACTACAAAATCCTGAATTTTAATGACAATATTATACTGGAATGTTCGCATTTCATCATTATGCTGAGAATCTCTGCTCATAAGAGTCTCTTTCGCCCTATAGAAAAGACCAGTTTACAAAAATATGAAAATGATGAACTTTCAAGTGATAAATACTTGTAATACATCATTTACCTTCCTGGCTTTTAGTACTTGGTCTCCTGCTAAAGGTGAGTTCTTAACCACTTAAAACAACATCTGTTTCTATTAGAGAGTAGGACAACTTTATAAATGTAGTGAAAGAGTGGCCTACAATTTAGAATACCAAGGACTGGGCTTTTTTAAGTTTATTTGAGAGAGAGTTTGTGTGCACAAGCAGGGAAGGAGCAGAGAGAGAGAAAATCCCAAACAGGCTCTGCGCCGTCAGCACGGAGCTCCGTCTTATGAACCATGAGATGGTGACGTGAGCCGAAATCGGGGCTTAACCGAGCCACCTGGGCACCCAAGACTGAACTACTTTTGTTCCAGATGTCAGTATAGAAAAGAATGCACTACTTTAAATTTATTGTGAAGATAAAATAAGAATGAACTTTATAAAATGTAAAGCATGACAGGGGCGCCTGGGTGGCTCAGTCAGTTAAGCATCCGACTTCGGCTCAGGTCATGATCTCACAGTTTGTGAGTTCAAGCCCCACATTAGGCTCTGTGCTGACAGCTCAGAGCCTGGAGCCTGTTTCAGATTCTGTCTGTCTGTCTGTCTGTCTCTCTCTCTCTCTCTGCCCCTCCCCCATTTGTGTGTGCACACACATGCTCTCTCTCTTAAAAACATTAAAAAAAAAAAAAGGTAAAGCATCACCTAATGTTCACAAAATGTTTTATGTGTTGATATGCTTTTGTCTAAAATACACGCTGTCTGGATTGCTCACACTTAGTATAGGTTAGCATGTATTATTGT
Source organism: Prionailurus bengalensis (assembly GCF_016509475.1). NCBI lineage: Eukaryota > Metazoa > Chordata > Mammalia > Carnivora > Felidae > Prionailurus > Prionailurus bengalensis. The sequence continues at coordinate 71,397,670 of NC_057346.1, read as the reverse complement.
ATAAACAATATTGCTCCTTGGGCTGGATAATTCACCATCTGACCCTTCAGATCCTCTCTCCAAATGGCAATTTTCCCTGGGAGGCCGACCTTCTTGGACTGCATCAAAAGGCTGTTTGTCATCCGGCTTTTCATAGAAGACTACAGGAGACACCAGTGGAAGTGAAAGGGCAGGAGGAAAAGGAGGTGCTCCTTCCTACATGGCACAGGCTGGCAGTGGCTGGATTCTCCCACTAAAAGTTACCGCTTCTGTTGGGGACTCCCTCCTAGAACTCCTACAGCTTTGTCTTGTCACTTTAAGCCTTGGGTGGTGATAAGGGTTGTTTCCCTTAACTCTCTTCACACTTTTACAAATAGTCCTTTGTTAAATAATCCTCATTCCATTTTAGTGTGCCATTTGTTTCTTGCTGGGAACCTGACTGATACACTACCCAGCTAGATTAAAATGTCCCTTGATGATTTAAGACACAGTGACTCCTATTTCTTTTTTATCATTCTTAGTACCAGGCATAAATACCTGCATGTAAGTAAACTAAAAAGACATTAGACAGAAAATAATATTGTGGGGCTCCTGGGTGGCTCAGTCGATTGAGTGACTCTTGATTTCGGCTCAGGTCATGATCCCAGGGTAGTGGGATCGAGCCCCACGTTGGGCCTGAGTGTGGAGCCTGCTTAGGATTCTCTCTCTCCCTCCCTCCCTCCCTCCCGTCCTCCCTCCCTCTCTCCCTGGCCCACCTCCCCTGCTTGTGTGCACTCTCTCGAAAAGAAAAGAAAAGAAAAGAAAAGAAAAGAAAAGAAAAGAAAAGAAAAGAAAAGAAAAGAAAAGAAAAGAAAAGAAAAGAAAAGAAAAGAAAAGAAAAGAAAAGAAAAGAAAAGAAAAGAAAAGAAAAGAAAAGAAAGAAAAAATTTTAGTTCTACCTTCAATTCTACAAATGACTAACTAGTTCCCACTAAACCTTGGATTCTTAACTGCAAAATAAGGAAACTGGATTACGTTGGATTAAATGGTCATGTAAAGTCTGTTCCAGGAATGATGTAGAATTATTCTTTTTTTCTCTGCTAACAGTTGAAACCCCGGCAATAGAGATTTCTTCTTGTGTTTGGATAAGTTTCTAAGTATCAGTTAGAAACAAAGGAATAATTGTTTAGCTCCAGGTTGGCAAACTTCTTATAGAGAGTAAATATTTTTGGCTTTTTAGCCAGGAAACAAAATCAGTACTATATAAGTACTTCTATAATGAGAGAAAAATGTATCGTTTTTATTGACAAAATGCAAAATATAATAGTATAAATTTTTGTGGTGCCAGTCTGCCAATGAGGAGAATGGAATTATTTTGAGAGGAGAGCATTTCATTCAAATGGGACTCAAAGTTGGTATTCCCTATCATCAGAATCAATGTTCATCTGTTAAACCTCACCTGTAATGTGATTTTACATATTTCATTTTAGAAAAGGTCTTTCCATTCAGATAAATACTGATAAATGGACACCAGTCCACAAGCAAAGGATTCTAACTGAATATATGCATTATTTGAAAGGTATTCATAGAATTATATTAGATTCTTCTTCTGATATGTGCATTTCAGCTTGTCATACATTGTTCCCATTGAAGGTTACTTGAAAGTTCTTTCATTGGGCAGTTAAATGAATTCTGAAATATAAAACATCCTTTATTTGGACTGAGTTCCAAAAACCACTGCTAGAACTGTATTTTGATCTTGGAAATAGACTGCTACAAGTGTGTGTGAAAATGTAGATTCCATTTCTTGTTTTAACTTTTTTTTTTTTAATGTTTAGTGAGGCGGAGGGAGGCACAGAGAGAGAGAGGGAGAGCGAGAATCCCAAGCAGGCTCCACACTCAGCACGCAGCCTGACTCAGGGCTCGATCTCAGAACTGCGAGATCACAACCTGAGCCAGTAGGAGACTGAGCCACCCAGGTGCCCTTGTTTTAACTGCTGACATGCAAAGTATACAAAACAGCTTGACATTATTTTGATTCAAACAACATTCATTCCCATCAAAATTACTTTTAATTTACTGTAGCGTAAATTTGGCACTTAAACATTGTTATTCCTTGTAATTTCAGGTTGGATTTATTAAGAAATATTATCAAGCCTGCAGCATAAGCTAATTTCCAAAGTCATTCAGTGTTTAACAATGGTTAAGGGTGGTTCCCTCACTTAGAAAAATTTCAATCTTAACCCTGAGCTCAAAATATACAATAGACAATGGTGGATATATTATAGTGATTATCTTTCCAAGACTGAGCTACATCCTGGTTTGTGAGAGAGTAAAGGGGAGGGAGACCAGGGGTACATAGTCAAAAGTGCCTAGAGAATTCAAATCTAAAGAGACACAAAAACTATGACATTAATAAAAATAGCAATTAAGGATGAGGAGTTTAGAATAGCAAGTTTAACAAGGATGTTATTATATACCAAAATCCTTATACATAAAGTAGACAAACTGAAGGTGTGGCTGCTCACTTTCCAAAATACCGTTCATTTTTCCAAAGGACTAACTGCAGAGTTCTTTTAAGTAATGTCATCTATAAAATAATAATAACTAGGTTATTCAGATTAAGTGAGATAATACACATGAAGGCCTTATTTATGACCATAAAGACTGAGACCTCAATAAATGTTAACACTACTTACTAGTATTATTTGATGTCAATAAGGAGTTCAATAATGAACATTAAGACCAAAGTGTTAAAGAAACTAGCCAGTAAAGCTACACATTATCAAATTAAATTATCCAATTATAAAACTGAATTTCCATAAACATCCATGCAAGTCAGAAAAAACAACTAACTCATGAAAAGTGAACTATCCTATGCCAAAAATGCTTTTTTGAAGTTTTTGCCTATCTATTGAGCTAAGTCCATTCTCACAGCCCATATTACTCTGTCTAGGTCTTTGTTTATAAGAGCTGCTATGAAGGGAAAAACAAAAAACAAAAAACAAAACTTGTATGTTATTTAATACAATCTAAACAGGAAGTTCCTAAAACACAGGCTTCTACAATCACTCTATTTTCTTCAAAAATAAAAATAAAGCAGTAAGATTTTGTTGGTGTGTTATAAACTACTTTTATAACAATTCTTGTTTTCTGACTTCCAAAAGCAAGACACCATGTAGTCATCTAACATCAAGTGAAGATTTAAAAATCTCTAGCGCCTGCTTAAGTCTTCCCAGAAAAGTAAAAATTTTAAGGCTTTATGTACATTTTACTTACTAAAATATTTTAACACCTGAGTTGAAGGAACACTGCAGAAAATGTTATTCATTACCTTTCTAAGGAAAACAAAAATGAATATGAGGGAGACTTTAAATTTGATAGACCATTTCATATTTATGGACTTTTTTATTATGCAACAAAAGTTTAAAAACAATTTGGTAGCTGTGATCAGATGGGGAGTTACTGCTCCCCTATGATACCCTAAAATGGATACTTCTAAGTTTTTTATTCTTTTTTCAATTAAATGATCTTATCTCAATCACTTAAGTATAGAGGCATGAAAGTAACAATTCTGTCTGGTAGAAAATGCTGATGTTATAGGGAGGGGTGCTTAGCCTAACATTTACTTAAGGAAATCAAAGCTATTGGGTTCTTAGACAAATATAATTTTCAGCCTAAGGAAATTAGAATTGGCGTCTGAGAATGATAGGTCAACTTTAGGCACCCAATAGTTCAATTTATGACCCAAGGATTATCAGAATATCAAATATTACAAAAGAGATTTTTAAAAAATCCATCACTGAGAGATTTTAATTGTATTTTGACATTAAAATTCAATATTTGTTAAAAATAAAATAAAATTCAATAGTTGTTTACATTTCCATCTTACCTCCTAGACCCTTTCTTTGATGGCAACGTTCCTGCCTTACTTATCCTCAGTGACTAACAAAGTACATTGTTCATGGAAGGCACTCAAATGCATACTGAAGAGATAAATGACAAAACAAAAGTCAGCTATCAAAGTGAGCCTAAGAAAACTAGGATAGGCTGAATGTTTATACGAATGTCACCTTCTTCTTAACATGAAATGTTTGCAGACTTTGGAAAAGTTTCTTCCAAATACTCTAACACAGATCACTGAATATTCTGAGATTAGGCTGGTTTGGCATCTATTTCAGCACTTGGATTTCTAAAATAAAGCTTTTACAATACTCAGAAAGTCATGCAGCACTTATTTCATTCCACATGTATGAGGGAAAGGCAAATGAACAACAAATGAATTACTATGATAGCTTTTTTCCAAGAGAAAGAAAGCAAGTTTCACTGCTCTGCTGGTGTTGGTAACCATTCACACTCGGGATATATACAAATTTCATTACATCTACACAACAATCATTACATCTACACCATTTTACCATAATAAGCAAGCATTTATTGAAAACTGTTATGTGAGATTTCCTATGACCAGGACAGACACATGGACACAAACCTTCCCATTCCCTCCCTCTCATAGTGGCTTGCTTGAAATCCCCAAATCAATCATGTCTTTGGCCCTCACATAACAGTGATTAGAGCTGGTACCTGGGCTGGCCTCTCTCCCCCACTCCTTTATTCCAGTTTTCCTTAAGAAATGCAGAACTCAAAAAAAAAAAAAAAAAAAAAGAAATGCAGAACTCGGGGTGCCTGGGTGGCTCAGTTGGTTGAGCCTCCGACTCCAGCTCAGGTCACGATCTCACAGCTCGTGAGTTTGAGCCCCGCATCGGGCTGTGTGCTGACAGCTCAGGGCCTGCAGCCTGCTTCTGCTTCTGTGTCTCCCTCTCTCTCTGTCCCTAACCCACTCGCATTCTGTCTCTGTCTCTCTCAAAAATAAATAAACGTTAAAAAAAAAATTTAAAATAAAAGGAATGCAGAACTCACTTTATCATACTTTTTAAGTTTATTTATTTGGGGGGGGGGGGCTGGGAGAGGGGCAGAGAGAGGGAGAGCAGCAAAGAGACGCAGAGAGAGAGAATCTCAAGCAGGATCCACACTTAGCATGGAGCCCAACGCAGGGCTCAATCCCACAACCCTGGGATCATGACCTGAACCAAAATTAAGAGCTGGATACCCAACCAACTCAGCCACCCAGGCACCCCTCACTTTGTCATACTTAATATGACCCCACAAGACACAGATTTCCCCTGTCTTCTCTTTTCCTTAAATATTTTCTTCTGTGCTACTCCATGCTTTCCTTTCTTCTTCCTTCAACTTCTCCTTTAGTCATAAGATGATTTCAAAATATATATTGAACTATATAAACATGTTCTTCATTTTAAAATCACCTAGTAGAAACTTTTCTATTTCTCCCTCCAAAGAACTAAATTACTTTCCCTTATGTTATTAGCCAGTTGATATTTCCTGTGATCCAGTGCCTCATGGATAAGAAAACAAAAAAGAGGGGGGATACTAGGTTACTGACAAAAACACAAATGTTTGTTATATTACCACTTACAAACACCATCATTCCAATTATCTGAGCTACAAACAGTTTATCAGATTAGCTGTAGTCACTGAAAAAGGGTCCCAAGGCCATGGGATAATGAGAGCAATGGGGAAAGTTTAGAATGTGAAAGTCAACAGACCACACTAGAATACTAAATAGTATTTAAAGAAAGAAAGGAGGAGGCAAGCAAAGAAAGAAAAGGGTAGGAAAGCAGAAATGACAAAAGCCTCTGAATTGCATAAAGACAGAAATACTTACTGAAGGGTCCAGTGCTAGCCAGAACTAAGGAGAAAATGCAAATAGTGACCATGTCAGCTAGGTGTTTATGATGGTCACAAAGAAAAAGTCTGGGGGTGCACCTGGGCGGCTCAGTCAGTTAAGCATCTGACTTTGTCTCAGGTCATGATCTCGTGGTTCGTGGGTTCAAGCCCCACATTGGGCTCTGTGCTGACAGCTCAGAGCCTAGAGCCTGCTTCACATTCTGTGTCTCCCTCCCTCTCTGCCCCTCCCTCCCTCTCTCTCAAAAATAAACATAAAAAAAAAAAAAGAGAAAGTCTGAATATAGTCATGTGTCCCCTCACATTTAAGAAAACATTTCAAAAATTTCACAGAAAATATTAGCCACGATTCCCCAGCATCAAACTCAACGGAAGTAGGAACTTTAAGACAGGTAGGAAAAGCAATTTAAATTGACCAGTGGATCCAAAAAGGCCAAACCCCCAAATTATCTATTGCTTACAAAACCCAAGAGACAACAAAAGGAATTCATTTTTTGGTTTGTTTGGGGTTTTTTTTTTTTTTGGCTATCTTAAAGAACAAAAGAAAAAAGTAGGCTTATCTCAGAAGACAGGATAATCCCAATAAAGAGAAAACAAAACTCTTTAACTCCTACATTGTCCCAGTTCTTCTCTGTCAGGGATTGGAAAGGTTGAACACACACTGTAATTCTAGAACTAAAGCCCGAGACAGGTGAGTCCAATGCCCCTGGTCAAGATGAATTAGTTATAGGATACTAAGAACACTAGCGCATGAGGTTATTGGTAACCACTGAAGAATCCAAGAAACAAATGTAATTGGTTTTTAAAAGAGAAGAAAAAGGTGGATTGCATAAAATACAAAAGATGAGGGTAGCAGGTGCCACGTCACAGCTCCTCAGCCCACTTTTAGTCACAGCTTTGGTGGACTGTCCTGGGAAGATTCACCTCAGATTAACAGAATGCCACCTCAAACATAGCTTTGCTCATTTTTCCCCTTTCAATGGCACTACAATGGCCCACTCAGCCTGTGAGCAAGCACAGCCTGGAAATGTGGGCAAATTAACTTCCCCAACCCTCAACCAATGAAGGATAAGACAGAGTCATAAATGTCCCAGTCGTCCATCCTTCGGACAGAAATTCTAGGAGGCATTCTGAACGCTTTTCAGAACAGAAGGAGTTAGTTACTACTAGATCTATCCTACAAGAAATGCTAATGGAAGTCCTCCTGGCTGAAATGAAAAGACACTAAACAGTAATTCAAAGTCATATAAGGATGTAAAGAATGGTAAAGGTAGCTACAGTAAGTAAATATGAAAAACAGTAGTACTGTATTTTGGTAACTTCTTTTATCTGTGTATGATTTAAAAGGTAAATGCATAAAACAATTATAGAACTATGTTAATAGGGGAACATAAAGTACCAAGATGTAATTTGGGACAAGAATCATATAAGGAAGAGGAAACAGCTGTAAAGGAGCAGTTTGTGTATACTATTGAAATTATGCTGATATTAATACAAACTTAATTGTAATATAATGTTAATCAAGGAGGGCAAACTAACACAGAGGGTAAATACCACTGAAATAAGCAATTGACACAGGGGAAGGCACTGGGCTAAGATTTAAGAGAGCATCAGTGAGTCCAAGTTTTACCACTTACTAGCACTATCTTGACCTTCCTGGCTTTCAGTTTTCTTATCTATAAAACAAAGGAACGGGCTATCAGAAGTTTCCAAACTTTGTGAGAATCACTTAGGAAATCTTTTAATAAGTACAAATCCCTAGACTCCACACTGAGCTTTAAATCAGAATCACTGGGAGTAGGTACAGGGAAATAGTACTGTTGCATGCTATTCTGAGGTATAGCCAGTTACGGGGACTAAAAAGCTATGCACTAAAAAGCTCAGGTTCCCTTCTAGTTCTAAATTCTATAGTTTGTGTACTTGTCCTTTATTCTGCTTTTATGGCAGTGACACCAACTAAAGAAAAATAAGATGGTACCAGAAATGTACTCAGAACAGCTAGTCTAGATTAGAAGAAATTAATCTACTAGCTCATAAATGCTGTATGCATAGCAATCATAGTATAATGGATAAAGGCACTTCACAAAGGCCCAAAGACTTCACTCTACTATTTACTAACCATGGGACCTTGGGCAAGTCACATAACCTCTGTATACATTATCTTCCTCATCTGTAGGATGCTATTGAGCTAAAATGAGAATACTGTACCAATTCAAGGCTCTTTATTACCAAGAAAAATTAAATATCATAGAGTATATTTGTGTTACAAAGCTAAGGTATTTATACAACAAACGTTAAAGATTTTTCAACAGACGTATGTTAAAACAAGCTTGCAGGGTTTAGTTATTCTGTATGTTTCTAAAAATTTAATGAACTACAACCTATGGAGTGCCTGGGTGGCTCAGTCAGTTAAGCACTGACTGTTGATCTTGACTCAGGTCATAATCTCATGATTCATGAGATTGAGCCCCTCATCGGGCTCCATGCTGACACTGTGACCCTGCTTGGGTTCTCTCTCCCTCTCTGTCCCTCGCCCCCCTTTCAAAATAAATAAACATTAAAAAAAAAAAAAAACAACTACAACCTATGAGCCATGTGACACAGACTAATTTATTTAACTGTAAGATTAAAATCAATTTGCTGTTTCAAGTTTAAGAAGCCTATAAATTATAAGACTCCAGTTAGGTGGAGTAACAGTGGATACAAAAGTAATCTAAAAAGAAAGCTGAACAAATGAAGAATAAAAATTCTGATCCCAGCAAGAAACACTAGAACTACTACTGAGTCTATCATTGACTCTGATTGTCTGAAGTATAAATGCTAATATCCAAATTGCTTACAGACAAAACTGTAATTTTAGAAAAAACAAGGATCTTACAATGATAAAATCCATTGTCTATATTCTACCTTAAAATTTCCTAATGCAAAATGTAATTAAGGAGGAAAAAAGATATCCAAAAGTACAGTTACAAAAATCAATGTTTTCTATCCTAGGCAATAATACATATTCATTTGGTTGCTGTTAGTTTCTTTTCCTGGATGAATGCCTACAGACATTCTAAAAGACAGAGTAATGACAAACACGTGTTTTGAGAAAACAGAAATACCACAAGCTGAGAAAGGTCAGATATATTACGTCAGAAATGAACTTTACTATATAATGGCACATCTCAAGCATGAACACCGTATTTCAGAAAACAGTGGAGTTGAGGCATACTTGTTACTTGGTTTTTCAAAGGAGGAGGCTAGAACAAAATCTGACTTGGTTGGCAAGTTTTTTATAATTTGTTAACCAAGAATATAACCAGGAGCGCCTGGGAGGCTCAGTTGGTTAAGCATCTGACTTGATTTCAGCTCAGGTCATGAACTCATGGTTTCTGAGTTCAAACTCCACATCAGGCTCTGTGCTAACAGCACAAGGCCTGACTGGGATTCTCTCTCTCCCTATCTCTGCCCTTCCCCCGTTCACATTCCCTATCTCCCTCCCATCCTCTCTCTCAAAAATAAATAAAGATTAAAAAAAAAAAAAAAAAAAAGAATATAACCAAACAGCATGAGAGACAGTTTCTTGGTGATGCACTAACATTGCCGAATCTTTTTTTACTTCTGTTTTCTTCCTTTCCATGTTTCTTTCTCAGTTTGCTTTATTATATTCCCTTGGTTTGTAGTACTACAGCATATTCCACAGAACCCCCCCCCCCCCAGTGACATCTTTGGGACTGGTGTATTTAACCAGTAAACTTAAAGCTAAACACATATTTAATTTCTTCTCTGTAATAGCAATTTCTCATAATTACCCTTTAAATTTTTCTTGCCATGATTACCAGGAGGTTAACTTTAATTATAATGAAAGGAAAGAGACAAAAGAGAAAGAGAAATTGGGTTATTCATCAAACAATTCATTCAGACCTTACCCTGAAGACAAAGGAAGTACCAAAGAAAAACTCCAGTTCTTAGAAAACTAAAAGGCAAATTAATATGTAAACATAATTCTATAACATTTAAAATACATTTCTTCAAACAAAAGTCCTCACTGTAATTGATGCATCATTTTATTACATTTATAAAATCCAAAATGTTAATAAAAATTAGCTAGGATAAAACAATTTGGGGATGAAAACAAAAGATTTTCTCAACTTTAAGTACATTCTTCCTATCTTCCTCATTCTCCAGCAACTAGATTTTTACATTCTTTTAATAAACACATATGTTAAGGGGTCAGCAAAGTTTTCCCATAAAGGGCAAGACAGTAATATTTGGGCTTTGTGCCATGCATATTCTCCTTTTTCGTTTTTTTAACAATCCTTTAAAAATGTAAAAACCAGTTTTAGTTCACATATGCTGGATTTGGCCCACAAGTTGTAGCTTATTAGCTCATTACTATGCACCTGGTATAATCCTAAGAATGTATGAATATTAAATCATTCCAGCAATCCCATGAGGTGGGTGCTATTATTAAATATCTCCAACTTAAATTTTACTTTTAAATTTTTAAAATTTTTATTTGAGAGAAGGCGAGCATACGAGTGGGGGAGGGGCAGAGAGAGAGAAGGAGAGAGAGAAGGAGAGAGAGAAGGAGAGGAGAGGAGAGGAGAGGAGAGGAGAGGAGAGGAGAGGAGAGGAGAGGAGAGGGAGGAGGAGGTAGAGAGAGAGGAGAGAGAGAGAGAGAGAGAGAGAGAGGAGAGAGAGAGAGAGAGAAGGAGAGAGAGAGAGAGAAGGAGAGAGAGAAGGAGAGAGAGAGAGAAGGAGAGAGAGAGAGAAGGAGAGAGAGAGAGAGAGAGAGAGAATATTCCAAGAAGGCTGGGTGGGGCTGGATCCCACAAGCCTGGGACCACGACCCAAGCCAAAATCAAGAGCTGGACACTCAACCAATTGAGCCACTCAGGTGGCTCCACCATCATCTCCATTTTAAAGCTGAGATAAATGGAGTACAGAAGGATTAAGTCTTTTGTCCAATATCAAAGAGCAAGTAAATGATGAAACTGAGATTCAAATCTGGGCAATTTGGTTCCAGAATCTAGGCTCTCAACTACTGTTCTATGCTACCTCTATTATGAGGGACCAAAGAATATCAAAGTCAATTCAGAAACTATCTTGTCAACGAAGATGGGAATTGTGGTACTACCTATTCCCTCTGCTTTTAAAGAGGAAATAAAAAAACATCCCACCTACCAAGAACCAGACAACAATTCAACTTTCAGCAATACCAGATCGAAGGTAACAGAACCTTCCTATTTCTGAAAACAATGCTAAACAACTTGGAAATTATACATATACTATATAATTAAATATGGAAGCAAATAAAGTCATATTCAAGTATGCAAGAATTCAGAAGGCATAAGGTCCACACACTCTTTCTTCACAGGCTGCTTGAGAATATACTTTAGCAAAACAAAAGTATACGAAGCAAGAGAAAAACAGCATGGAAGTTCAAAAGAAAAGTTTGTTTCTAAGGAAGCAGAGGAAGAAGGTAAGAAAGACAGATTTGATTACCCTGAAACAGAAAAGAGGAAGAAAGCACTCGTTGGGCAGGGGGTAGTGCAGCAGTATGGAAGGTTAGTTCATTTCAGAAAAGGGAACAGCGTGAATAGGGACCATCTCTTAGTTATTCCTGTGACCTTATATTCCATTTTGTTAAAAAGGACCAAAATTAGCATCTGAGTAAAAATTGCAGTTTTAAAACAATACTGATTTTCTTGAGGCTTTCTAGATGGTTTAAGTTTTCATGCTTTTGTACATGTTTGTTACTTTTACATATGAATGTATCACACGAATCAAATTCCATTAATGTTTAGAATCATGAAAAGCAGCACAGTCTTTGTATTTTTTGAAGAGAAATAATATCAAAGAATGATAAGATGGGCCTTTGAAAGTTATTTTCCTTTGAAAGAAAATAACAGCCTCTTTGTCATTTAGTTTCTTCACCTGTAGAAGAGAGCTGAACAGGTAGTAACAGGAGTGCAGTAAGAGTATGTCTTTCCCAGAGGTGAGGTCAAATCTAGACCCTGCTACGTAATAGCCATGTGACCCTGGCAAAGTTTTAGCTTTGCCTACTATCTGTAAAAATGGAGCTAATGTGGTATCTGCCTCAAAGGGCTAGTAGTATAAGAATTAAGGAAAGTAACAGGTGGAAATCACTTACCACGACGCTTGTGGTGGAGTAAGAAGTGTGCAGTAAATGTTAATACTATTAATACTCTGCCAGTACGTTTTAAACTTCTCACACATATCTCCCCCTCCACCCTCCACAAAGCTTAACGTTCTGGCACTACTAACAACAACAATAAAAAAAGACTAACGCTGAACATATTTAAAAAAGTATTTCACTCAGTAGTACCTAAATATCCAGCAGATATTATAGACAAATTAAATCAATTATATTAAACACCTCTATGGTAATATCCAGCCATTTAATATTTCTGGCTTTTTGCCTATGGCAGTCACAATAACAAGACTAACTTGTGCCCTGATGTCCAAAGGAAACGTTAATTAAAACTTGTAACTAAACTCTCCAGACCAGAGTTGAAAAGAGTTAAAGAATTTCCTAGTCCCCATACTTCGCTGAAATCACCTATAAGCTCTCCACAATTCCAAACTAAAAGAATCACTAACATATGGGTTTCCTCTCAGATCACCAACATATGTGATCTGTGGGTGTTTATTTGAGAGAATTTAACTGCCAATGGGTCCCACAAAATAACAGATTATGTGTAAGCAAAAATTTTTTAATTAGAAGAGTGGATTAAAAACTGAACCAAAGGAGATTCTAAAACAAAGCTCGACAATGAAGTTACTTCATTAAACAATACATGACAATATCTCTGAGCCAAAGTAGGCCTGCAAGTTAACCTGCAGGTTATTTAGAAGCCCACAGCCTGACATTCTTTTTTTGGGGGGGGGGGGGGGGGCGGGATTTAGATAGAGAGAAGAGAGACAGAGAGCAGGGGAAGGGGCAGAGAGAGAGAGGGAGACAGAAAGAATCTCAAGTAGGCTCCACGCTGTCAGCAGAGTCCAACGCAGGGCTCAAAACCACGAACCAACTGTGAGATCATGACCTGAGCCCAAGTCGAGTCAGACGCTTAACTAATGGAGCCACCCAGGCACCCCTATAGCCGGGCAATTCTTACAAAGTAAAATCTTAAAAGACACATTCTCTTATATAGAAACATTATTGGTCTACAATTTAAAAAAGAGAAAAGTTTATCAGTGAAAAGTAAGAATCTCACCTGAATTTTGCAGGCTCCATTTTTTCTTTAACATTTTTAAATCAGATGACTCATCTTGATAACGGTTGAAATAGAGTGAGTTTTGAACCAGACTCAGTTCAAATACAGTGTTAGCCACTTATCCACAGTGTCAGATTGGTTAAGACAGAACTTAAATCTCTCTACTCCTCAGTTTCTCATCTATATGATTCTACATATTTATAAATTACATATGATATTGTATATTTGATGTTTGTCTCTTGCATCAGTACAAGAGTACATGAGAACAGGGACAGTATCTATCAAGACAACTGTCTTGAATTCTTCATAGAGTCACTTCATTGGGAGAAAAAGGTGATGGCGAGGATGCAGTTCCAGATGAAATAAAATGAAATAGACACCACGTGCAATGTATACACCTTGCCTAGTTTGGGGAAAAAATGAGAGCTGTAAAAGAGGTTCTCAGGACATTTGGGAAAATAAAGAATAGATATTAGTATAGAATCATTATTAATATTCTTAGATGTAATAGAGGAGTTTTATAGTTATGTTGGAGTCCTTACTCTGAGAAATGCATGCTATCTAAAGTATATAGCGTAAAGTATCACAATTTCTAATGGCTTCAAATAGATTAGGAAAATTGAGCAAATACCGCAAAATGTGAACAATTACTGAATTCAGGCAGAGCATATACAGATTTTCATTAAACTATTTCTTCTTCTCTGTGTTGAATAAAAAACTGATAGAAAAAGAACAGATTCCCGTATTTCCAAAAATTCAAGAATAATTCACTATTGAGCACCAATTTATATTCTTCACCTTATTAATCCACGACAAAGAAAAGGCACGTAACTGTTCAATAGATGCTAAAAAGTACTGTCTTGGAAGTGCTAACTTTGTGCAATTAGAAAAAAAGGTAAAATCTGAGATTAGAAAGAAAAACGATCACTGTTACAGATGATCAAACTGTTTACTTGCAAACTCCAAGAAAAACAATCTAGAAGTTAGTTATAAGAACCAGCAAGTTCAACAAGATTGTCATCAATATATAAAATAAACTGCATTTAATTTCAATGTGAGAGGAAATGATATAAGCTTTGAGTCAAAACTATACTTAAAATTTTGAGTAAGGGGATTCCTATGCATATCCTCACACTGAATGCTAACAAATAATTTTCAGTTTTCAGTAAAGTGTGCTCCCACTCAAATGGTTTTTAATACAAGAAAACTTTCTAAAACAGTCAGAATCTCTTTTCTTTTTCCTTGTATATAGAGTAATGGTGATGGCCCCATCCATGGCTGATCCCAAGCTCCTGCAAAAAAAGAAATGACATCCCACTCTGGAATATGTCTTAAACTTATATTTTCTGGCTACAAGTCATATCTTTCTTATTAGCCTTTTTCTTTTTCATTTTCTACTTTTATCACTACCAATGGCTCCCTTTTCAGGACCATTTCCCACAGAGTGACCTTATGCAAAAACCTTCATCACTTCATCAAAGTTATTGTAACCGAACAAATACCAGAAAATGCTGAAGTAGAACACCAATCAGGTTCGCCTGCTGGGAGATGCATACAGCCCAGCTTGGAGAACATGTATTAAAAGTCCTGCCTTGGGGCACCTGGGGGGCTCAGTTGGCTGAGCATAGCATCTGACTCTTAGTTTCGGCTCAGGTCATTATCTCACAGTTCGTGAGTTTGAGCCCTGCATTGGGCTCTGTGCTGGCAGTACACAGCCTCTTTGGCATTCCGTCTCTCCCTGCCACTCCCACTCTCTCTCTCAAAATAAATAAACTTTAAAAATCAATCATGCCTTAACAATTACCATTACAAGTTACACGTGTTGAATTTGAGAATTCACAAAGACCTCAGAAGATACCAAAACCATTGGTCAACTTCCAAATTTGATGGATTAAGAGGAATAAACTGGAGGGATTAGAAGTAAACTAGAAAAAATAGAGGAAAAGACAAGACGCAGATAAGACATTTTTTAAATTGCACAACTGGAATTTTATTGTCTCTTCTTTCAGACCATCGTAAAGATACCTTTTCGTAAAAGATAAAACATTTACTCCTAAAATTTCAACTCATCTGACACTATAGAATCCTCATAAATTTCTTGTTGTAACTCTTTCTTGACAAATATTAGTGAAACTTATAACCTAATAAGTAAAAAAGATGTTCATGACATCAGAGGAATCCGAATGCCATTTTTTATATTGTCATTTTGTAAAGAAATGTAGATACTACCATCCCGAAATAAGCTTAATATATATCAAATTCCCAAAATGAATTTTTCATAATGTGCATTTAAAAAAATATTAATAAGTGCATCTCAACAATGAGAGTTAAAATAATTGCATTATGTCTTTATGAAACTGCTCAAAACAGAAATCATGTCATTAAGCTAAAGATTGGTATTTTATACATGGCAAAACTGTGGTCTAGAATGTTAAGCTATATTTTAAGTTGTTCTGATGGACTAGGCAAACACAGATGATCCATCCTGGTAAGTTATCTTCAAGAGTGGTATTTTATAAGGTCATTATTTTCCTTTCAATGTTACCTAACCATGAAGAAAAGAACACTAAAAAAAGACCTCTAAAATTGTGTATTAAAAAGGCAGTTCCTCAAAGTATATTTAATTTGATCTGTTCTTCACATTGAACTAGTCCAGAGTCATGGTTCTCAACCTTGCCACCCCAGGTAAAAACATAGTTGCTCAAACCCCATCCCCTGATGTGCTGATTGGGCATTAATGATTCCTATTAACAGCTGAAACATTCAGTAAAGTTAGGTACCAGTATGCAATCTAGATATAAGGAAAAAAAAAAGTCGCAATTAACTTTCGTAAGCTTTTTCAGTATTTTTCTCTTACTCTTCCCTCTGCTTCTCCAGCTTTTGACATACTGTCTCCCTTGCCTCAACTTGAACACATCAGACACCCTCCAATCTCAGAGGGCCTTTGAGCCTGTTCTCTCGGCACGTGACCTTCTTCTCCAAGGTACTGAATGCCTCTGTCCTATGTTTCCATTAGGTCTTTTTTTGCCCAAATGTCACCTTCCTAGTAAGGTCTTACTCAAAGACTCTGTTTAAACTTCAATTCCCCTGTCCCATTCCTAGAACAAACTCCCTTTTACCCTTCCTTGTTTAATTTTCTCCATAGCACTTACTTATCAACAGCTGACCATTATTTTTCACATTCATTTTCTGTCTCCTTCCAATAACATACAAGCTCCATGAGGGAAGTTTCTCTTTGAAAACTAAATTATAGCCTGATAGCTAAACAGCTCCAAATATTAATGTCTTTCTACTAAAAAAAAGTAACATTTAAACAAAAGTACATTTAAAGTAATAAAACATGCTCTGACTTAGTTATGTACCTAAACACCTCAAATAAAGTACATGATCACCGTTTCACAGATCTTAAGACATTCTTCCTCTCTGCTCCTCAGTTTCCAAATCAATAAAATTGACTTTATATTATACAGGGGTGTTGCAAGGATAAAGTCAAAGTAAAATATTCTAAAACGTTAAAATATTATACAAATGTAAAACAATGGTAGTAGGGTAAACCCAAGAGTTATTTAGAATGTGAACAAAGTTCTAAACATAAAACACAGAGAACTGAGACTCAATTATCTAACCTGATTATCTGTTATTGTATATAAATTTAAAATTAGGAGCGCCTGGGTGGCTCAGTCGGTTGAGCATCCGACTTCGGCTCAGGTCATGATCTCGCAGTCTGTGGGTTCGAGCCCTGTGTTGGGCTCTGTGCTGACCGCTCAGAGCCTGGAGCCTGTTTCAGATTCTGTGTCTCCCTCTCTCTCTGACCCTCCCCCATTCATGCTCTGTCTCTCTCTCAAAAATAAATAAACATTAAAAAAAATTTTTTTTTAATTAGACATATGTGGAATTTAAGAAATAAAAGAACAAACAGATGTTACGGTGGGGGGGGTGAAAAGGGGAAGGGGATTAAGAGTACACTTATGATGAGCACTGAGTAATGTACAGAATGTTGAATCACTATAGTGTACACCTAAAACTAATACAATAGTGTATATTAATTATACTAGAATTAAAATTTAATAAATCAAAATTAGACATCAACAACTTTAATATGGGCATCTATACCCACTGCATACTTGAGACAGTCTAAAAGTACTTCTTCTACAAGGAGAAAAAAGGACAAAGTTATTTAATTTTTGTGGCTTTTTCATGCTTAATCATTCTTGTTTCATCAAAAATTCTTGAGCTACTTAACCTCTCTATGGCTCAGTTTTCTCATTACTAAAATAGGGCTAACAATAATTAGATGCCAAATGATAATAATAGAGTGACAGGGGTCACATCTGACTCCAAATATGGCTCTAAGGTTTCTGTCCTTTCCATTATACTTTCAGAACATATTATCCAAGCCAGTGAAAAACGTGAGGAAAATCACATCTTTCAGAAGAAGTAGAAGGCTATGATTAAGTGATAATGTTTGTTATTACAATGTTTGATAGTGTTATCAATACCACCATGCCTTCACAGAACATACTAAAGCAATAACTAAAAGTAAAGTTGGAAAAGAGCCTGAAACATCAAAGAACATCTAGAGTATTATTATTTCTCCAACCATGTCTCTCAATCTAAAATTTTTAAATCATTTTATTCCTTTTTCTCTTACGCAATCATTGGTTAAAAGAAAGAAAAGAAATCAGCTGCAAAAATAATGAGAATGTAGCGGATATCTGTCCATTTGGGGCCACCCAACATCTGAACTCCTTTCCTACATTTGAGAAATCCCCAGGACGCCTGGGTGGCTCAGTTGGTTAAGTGTCCAACTTTGCTCAGGTCATGATCTCGCAGTTCACTAGTCTGAGCCCCAGCATCAGGCTCTGTGCTGACAGCTCAGAGCCTGGAGCCTGCTTCGGATTCTGGGTCTCTCTCTCTCTCTCTCTCTGCCCCTCCCCCACTCATACTATGTCTCTCTTGCTCTCAAAAACTAAATAAAACATTTAAAAAAAATTTTTTTTAAGAAATCCCCTACCTGATGAGTGTGGATGGCCTGCAGAGCTCACTTTCCACTACACAACCTGAAAACACCAGATATTCACTTCATGACCATGTTTGTAGTTCAGCATTAAATGGGAACTTAGATTAGCTACTCAAACACTGATCCAGGGCTAGAGGTTGGAAGAATCCATTCCGGGACAAGTGGAAACTGACGGCAGCAATATCAAGACATCAGAGGTAGTGGCTGGCATTCATGGGCTGGAGCAATTAAGAATCAAGTGAATGTTCATAGTTTGGTGGCAGCCTCGCATGCATTCACCAGACTGTTGTGCTGTGATTTAGGCTGTGGTCTTGTCTGCTATTAATTTTGTTTCCTCCCTTTTTTCCCTTTGTTTGAGCCTAGTTTTCCAGCCTTCCCAGTAATTCTGTGCGTTTCTCAGTATTTTTTCAGTTCTCAAAACATCCAGAGTTGACTTCCATTATTTGCAAATAAGAACTTCAGTCTACATATACCCGTTTGATAATTTATTCAATCATTTTAGTCATGAATTATGTTACAAAGCATTGATGCAAAACAAAATTTACGGCTATGATTCTTTACTCAAAATTTGTTTTGCACTTACATATGGGTATGGTACTGAAAGTCACATCAACCGACTACTGAATATAAATCATTTATCTCACAGTAGTTTGGTCTTACAAATGTTTCTGTAAAACCTCTTGTTTGCAAGTTAAAATAAGAAAACTCATCAAGTCTCAGTATTTTATTATGTAGTACATATTTCTACAACCAAGATGGAATAAAATAGAGAAGTGAACAAAAGTGGCAATGCTAAAGCAAAATCCCTCATTATATAGAAACTTGAGAAACTACAGCTAGCCAAGTTCTACCCAGGACAGAACTTTATTGCTTTTGGTCAGAGGTCAATGGAAAAATAAGCACAATGTGATCTTTGAAATGTTATAAAATGCAAAAAAACAAACAAAACACCAATAAACTAAAAGTCAGCATATTTAAATTCATTTGAGTCATCAGATTAATGCATTGTTGTAATTTTATTTGAAATTCCTAAAACAACTGCACTATGAACCTGATCAATAAAAGGACTGAGATGCTTTCTTATATATCCACATTGGTCAATAATGCATTCACTGTTGGCATTCTAAAAGAAATGCTAAGGAAAATTATGTCCAAGAAATAAATGTCTGGTCTTGGGGCACGTGGCTGGCTCAATCACTTGGAGCATGCGATTCTGATCTTGGGGTCATTGAGTTCAAGCCCCATATTGGGTGTAGAGCTAACTTTAAAAAGAAAAACAAAAGAATGTCTCATCGTGCCCTTATCTGAAACTATATCAGAGGTAATAGGGAAAATTCTCTAACTCAGGGATAAATGGACTACAGAAGATAAATGGACTGGGTTGAGGTAGAGGAGGTTGTTTATGGGTATCCTCAATATGGCAGTGAATACGGTCTGAAAGCACACCTCTTCTATAAAAGCTGCCTGAGCTCTGACAAAACATCAATGATACGTACATCTGACAGTTTTACTTTCATTACTTTTCGTTATTCTATAACATCTTGATAGATGAGGCAGCTGTGTAACTCAGTACTTGTACCTCAAAGACCTGCAGGCTTATATAGGAGGGTCAATATCTTGATGTTTATGATAGTCAACAGAATAAAAATGTAAGTATCACGGGAATTCTGCTAGGACACAGAAGAATTTTCTTTTTAAAAAGGACCAGGCACCTGGGTGGCTCCGTCGGTTGAGCGTCTGACTTCAGCTCAAGTTATGATCTCACAGTTCATGGGTTTGAGCCTTACAATCAGGCTCTGAGCTGTCAGCAAAGAGCCTGCTTTGGATCCTCTGTCCCCCTCTCTCTCTGCCCTGCCCCTGCTCATGTTTTCCCTCTCAAAAATGAACATTAAAAAATACCAACAACAACAAGACCCAACTTAAGAAAAGAAAAGAAAAGAAAAGAAAAGAAAAGAAAAGAAAAGAAAAGAAAAGAAAAGAAAAGAGAAAGAAAAGAAAAAGGAAAAGGACCAAGAACAACTCCATGAAGCAAGAGCACAGACTGGGCTTAAATATCCAACAGACCTAGATTTGAATTCTGTCTACATGATCTTCATCAAGATAACCTTTGCAACATCAGTTTTCTCATCTGTAAAAGGGGAAGATTAATACCTTGCAATACTTCTGTGAGAATTAAATAAGATATATAAGTAACAGTCCTATCACTGAGTTGCCTAGAATACAATAGGTATTTCAAAAACATGTTACTTTCTCTTCCTTTTCTCAAATTCTCTTAGTTCCTCTCCATAGCCTCTGGCATTCTTTATAACATTAGCACGAACAGTACTGACTAAGCCTCTGTTCTTACAAGGTCTTCAGAGCTGCAGCAAGTAACAATATTTTCATTTAATTCTAAGTGTGATGTTCACAAAAGCATAGAAACTTACTTAAATAAGCTTTTAGCTTTTAGCTTTCAGTATTAGAACTTTGTAACTTTTATCAGCCATAGTTGGTTTGGCCAATCACATGAAATGAAACCACTTATTTAAATTTGTAATTTAAAAAATTTAAATTATAGTCCTGAAATAACTCCAAAATTTAAATTCCTAAACATTTTTTTTGTTTATTATCTTATTTTCCACTGAAGCACATCAATAACTAACCTTATTAAAAACATACCTATGTATTATATACTCTACCATAAGGATGTCGACAGAACTTTTTATGTTAGATAAATGAAAGAGACTTGTAGAGCTACCATAAACAGCCCTCACATTCCTTTTCAATGATGCCTCTGAACATGCTCTTTATCACTGTCAAAATGGAATTTCATGAATCCAAAAGAGTATATTTAAGAAGTGTAAACTTGATAATGGCTACTCTGACAGTCTGGAAATGGTGAGCCTTGTAAGGTTAGTAAAATTACACATGAAATAAATAATGTTTATTGTTGTCAGCACAAATAAATTTAAAACTAAAGTTCACAGTCAACAGAGGCAAGCCAAAAAAGATATGGGGTGGGGGGGGGGGGTGCAATTTAGAAAACAGGTCTGATTAGTAAATTTTATTCCAGGCATTATTTAATTAAATGTCCCATCTAGCTCTAAACCCTGATTACTAAAAAAATAATGGCATTACCAGCAACCCAGACCAAAACATATATTCACATAATAGATATAAAAGTGGAGAATTCTTGACTTTATCAAAGTAATTCACCAAAGGCATATTTATTTAACGTAACTGGGAAATGAGACATTTTCTTTTGAAAATGAGACTTTTTTTAAATATAAAAACAATAGCTTAATGGTTAAGAGCAAAAGTGCTACAACCACACTGACAGCCACTTAACTCACTGTATAATACTGAGGAAATCAAGTTAAAATTTTCCATACCTCATATCCTTGGATCCTCTGTTGAGAATAACAGTACTGGTCACCCAGGACTGTTTTGAATACAACAGATACATACAAATCTCTTAAAATGGTCCCATTTACATAGTAAATGTCAATATACATTAGCATCTTATTACAGTTACTATCAATATTATTGATGCTAGACACTACAACGGTTATACAATGCAGTGAAATCATCGAGAAAAGCAATCAGTTGAAAATCTTAATTTACTAAAGAATTGACAATAAGGAAACAGGAAGCATTTACCAGAGTCTAAGAAATGGAGGAAGAAAGAGCACCTTGGTAGACAGAAGGTTTGGACAGGGAGCTAGGCTTTGCCACCTCACAAAAAGACATTATGAATCAATCTTCCAGTTAATCAATGACAGCTAGACCTCATTATAAGAGGAGATAACTGGGGCACCTGGGTGGCTCAGTCAGTTTAGCATCCAACTCTTGATTTTGGTTCAGTTCACGATCTCATAGTTTGTGGGATTGAGCCCATCATTGGGCTCTGCGCTGACAGCAAGGAAGCCTTTTTGGGATTCTCTCTTCCTTCCTCTCTCTCTCTCTCTCTCTGCCCCTCCCCTATGCATATGCATGGGCATGTGCACACACTCTCTCTCAAAATAAGTGGACATTTAAAAAAAAAAAAAGAGGGGCAACCTAGGTGGCTCAGTCGGTTAAGCCTCTGACTCTTGGTTTGGGCTCAGGTCATGATCTTATGGTTTTGTGAGTTCGAACCTGTGTTGGGCTCTGAGCTGGCAGCATGGAGCTTACTTGGGATTCATTCATTCACTCATTCATTCATTCTCTCTCTCTCTCTCTCTCTCTGCCCCTCCCCCATTCATGCTGTCTCTCTCTCAAATAAATAAGTAAACTTTAAAAAAACAAAAGAGGGATAACCAAGATGGGTGGATCCCAAATTCAGAAAATTCCGAGAAATACTTCATTTCTTTCCTTCAATAATTACGCAATTCTCTGTTCACAGCAAAACTTCTCAAAGGAGTTCTCTTCTTTGTTCTTTCTACCTTTTGACCTATCTTTTACTTTTCTATCTGGTTTCTATCCCAACCGCTCCACTGACATAACTCCTGCAGGCTACAGAACAACCTCTATCTTGCCAAATCCAGTGGCTGGTTCACAAGCCGCATCTTGGTCAACCTCTCAGTATCATTCAACACAGGTGTGTCCTTACAACATTTCCTTTCTTTGTTTCAATGATTTATCTCTTTTGCCATTCCTCATAATTTGCTGGGTCCTCCTAGGCTGATTTATAGAGGGAAAAATAGCCCAAAGCTAAATTCTGGGTCCCCTTTTCTGCTATGGCTACCCACTGTCCCTTGATACACTCATTCAATCCTATGGTTTTAAACACCATTTATAAACTACTGACTCCTAAATTTACATTTCAGCACTGAACTTTCCCCTGAGCTCTGGACTTATATATTCATTCATTCATTCATAAAATATTAAACACATATATTATGCATGAGGCATTATTCTAGGCTACTGGGATACAGAGATAAATGTCTTTGTATTCTAGAAAAAGAAAGATAATGAGCAGACACATATATATATAATAAGCAAATACTGCAAGCATATACATGATAAACTTATTATATAGATATAATATACATAAATAACAAGGAATGACTGCCGGGGTTTTGGTCAATATACACATACACACATATATATGTGTGTGTACAAAATTACCTAATATATATGTATATATTTACATATATTTGATGGTAAGTGGTCATACCTGAACAGAAATTGGTATGAAGTAAGGGAGAAGGCTATGTGAAAATACGGAGGAAGAGCATTCTAAGCAGAAGAAATAGCGAACACCCTAAACTCGGGAATAATTCCAATACCTTGAAGGAAGCAAAGGGTCCTGAAGCAGAGTAAAAAAACATTTGAATATGAAGTCAGAAAAGCTGAAAGTGACCAGATCTTATAGAGCATTATAGCCGCTGTAAAGCACTTAGTTGTTATGGGGGGAAATGAGAGCATCTGATCCAGGAGGTGACATGTAAGATTTTAGTTTTTGAAAGATCACTCTGGGGGCACCTGGGTGGCTCAGTCAGTTAAGCATCTGATCTCAGCTCAGGTCATGATCTTGCGGTTTGTGGGTTCAAGCCCCACGAAGGGCTCTGTGCTGACAGTTCAGAGCCTGGAGCCTTGCTTCACATTCTGTCTCCCTCTCTCTCTCTGTCCTTCCCCTGTTCACACTCTGTCTCTATCTTTCCAATATAAATAAACATTAAAAAAATTAAAAAAATAAAATAAAAGATCACTCTGGCTGCAATGTAAGGAACAGATTACACGAGGACATGATTGGAAGTTGGAAGACCAAAGAAAAAGTCACTGCAATGACAGTCTAGGCAAGAGGAAATAGTGACTTGGCTTAAAGCAACAGTACCAGTAATCAATGTAATCAGACTGGGCACATGTTTTTTTTTCTGTCTATCTACCTACCTACCTACCTATTTAGCGAGAGCATCCACCAGCAGGGGAAAGGGGCAGAGGGAGAAACAGAATCCCAAGCAGGCTCCATACTCAGCGTGGAGCCCAACTTGGGGCTTGATCCCATGACCCTGGGATCATAAATTGAGCCAAAAGTCAGACACTCAACCAACTGAGCCACCCAAGTGCCCCTGGGCACAAATCTTAAAAATAGAGTTGTTAGGAGTTGTTAATGGTCTGAACAGGAGATAAGAGAGAAAGGAATAAAGAATGACTGCTGGGTTTCTGGCCTGCCAAATAGAAGGAGTGTTATTTCCTAGAATGCAGTGGTCATCACTTGGCTCTCACACACTTCAAAAGTAGCATAGCTAAAGGGACGTTCTTGGTTTTCATCAAAAACCTTATTTCTCTTCTAGTCTTCCCCATCTCAGTTGCTATCACATAATCCTCTTCTATTTCCTTCTAGCACTTGTCTCTATCCAAATTATCTTTTTTTAATGTTTATTTTTAAAAGAGAGAGACAGAGACAGAGACAGGGTGCAAGCAGGAGAGGGAGACACAGAATCCAAAGCAGGCTCCAGGCTCTGAGCTGTCTGCACAGAGCCCTACACGGGACTTGACCTGAACCGAAGTCGGATGGTTAACCGACTGAGCCACCCAGGCGCCCCTAAATTACTTACATTTGCTACATTGTAGGTTCTAAGAGAGCAAAGACATTGACTCTCTTGTCCACTGCTCTATCTCTGGATCCTATAATATTGCCTGGCACATAGTAGGCACTCAAATATTTGTTGAATGCATATGTACGTGAGTGAAAGAATCCCTCTGCCATCTCCTTTGTAAGTTACTCTCTTCATTTTGGCCAGCTGATATTAGTGTTAGGATGTCCTTGGAACCACAGTAGAGGGGACGGCCATCTTGCCAGCGCAACCCAACGAAAAGCCCCTAGTAGCTGCCAGAACGAATTGGAGGTCAACCAGTCACTGAGCGACAGCAGGACCTGACGCGAAAAAAGGCCCACCCGGACCTAAACCCCACCCCACCACACCTGGGTGTGACTTCCCTGAATCCTCTCTCTCCCTAAGTCACGGAACCTCACCCGGAGACCTTAGTTCCCAAATAAAGCCTTTGACTGCTAAAATTTTTTAGCCTCTGACTCCTATCTTTACCCTGCCTTACGCCTGACCCTAACAATTAGAATATTAGAACTCCTCAATTTCTAGAACCTTTTCTCTTCTTGGGAACTTTCACAAGGCATTCTTACCCACCACTTCAATTTCCACCTATTTGCCCATGTGTTGGACATTTTTATCTCCAGCCCCGAGTTCTCTGAGATCCAACCGATTTCAAGATTTTAGCATGGATAATCTCAAAGGTATCTCAAATTCAACAAGAGCTAATAATGAGCTTTGCCACCAAACTTGTCCCCCATCTATCCAGATAGGCAAGCTGGAAATATTCCCATCATTCTTGGTATCTCCTCCCCACCCTCCACCCCTGGTAATCAATCTATCACCAAGTCCAGATGATTTTATCTTCTAACCATCTTTCAAATACCTAATTTTGTTTCTGAAAAGACTTTTGCCATCACCCAAGTTCATCTTTTAGTTGGAATTATTGCAAGAGCTTCCTAATAGTCTCACTCCAAAGCCACTCTGGTACCACACCCACACCCACCCCCACAGCCAGCAAGCAGCTGTTCATGTTTCCCCTACAAGAGTCTTTTCAAAAAGAAAACCTCTACATCTACTACAGAAAGACTTTTCAATAGCTTCTCACAGTGCTCAGGGAGAAGAACAAAACCTCACCCCCCAGGGGCCTTGCTAATCTAGCCCATGCATATCTTTTCAGCCTAATCTCACACCACTCTTCCTTTTTGTTTCTCAGTTCCTAAACATGCTATTACTCACCTGCAACATGACTTGCTTTTATTAAAGGATCTCACAAAATTCATGTTCGCAACAAATATATTCTTTTGGTAAATATATTCTTATTTCACTAATGTCTATTTCCTTCAGAAGATTCTAAGTGTCATGAGAGCAGAGAATGTGTCTAACTTTTTTCACCACTATATCTCCAGAGTATCAAAATCTAGGAATTCTTCAGATGTTTGCTACTTGGATTTCTGAGAAGTTTTCTTATGGCAGTATGGTACAGTGGTTACAATGCATTTGCCCATGTAACTTTAGAAAAGTTACTTAGCCTCTTAAAATCTGAAGTACCTCATAGGATTTTGTGAGGCTTAAATGAGATAATGCGCACAGTATGCTTACATAGTTTCTGACAAATAGAAAGAGCTCACTATGTGTTAGCTGCTATTATTAGCTATTTTCATGCATTCAAGTGGCCAGGTGCCATTTAGGATGGCTAGTAAAAAGTAATTTATTTTCACCCCTTTTCATAATTATACCTTCAGCTGTATAAAGCAGTAAATATATTTCCATAAATAATTTTTAACATTTTGGAAACTGTATCTGTTCGAAGTTTAACATCAAGTGTCTTCATCCCCCAAAAACTACAGCATAAAATAAACATCCAGTATTATATCATTACCTCCTTCTGTGTCAAAAACTCACCCCAAAGTATAGCAGCTTAAAACAACAAACATTGTTTGTCTCACAGTTGTGGGTAAATAATGTGAAAGTGGCTTAGTTGGGTGCTCTGGCTCAAGTTCTCTAAGGAGGTTATATCATCAAGCTGTCAGCCAGGCTTCAGCCATCTCAAGACTCAGCTAGGGCTGAAGGATCCCCTTGTAAGTTCTCTCACATGGTTGTTGGCAGACTTTTGCTCTTCACAAATTTCTAACAAGGTTTAATGAGGGCATAAGATGAAAATATCTCCATTATTAGTTCTAGAAAACAATATCATCCTTATACTATTCAATATCCCTTACAAAAAATTGTAATAAATTTGTCCTTGTGTTTCACCTTTGGTGAAAGTTTCTCTCTTGACAAAAATAGCATGTCTCTTTTTACTATACAAAAGTGTTTTGGATTTTTGGGTTTTTTTTTTTTTTTTTTTTTTTGGTGCAAAAAGGTTTTTTTAATAACGCACAGGGACAGGACCTGTGGGCAGAAAGAGCTACAAAAGTGCTTTTTATTGGAGGTCTCCTTTTACTCTAACAGTTGGTACAGATTTTTTTTTCGCCAAACTATCTCCACCTAGACTTTCCTAGATTTTTCTCCCTCTCCTGTCCTTATTCTTTCACCTTTTATCACATCGCCTTTTCCTTTTATCATTTTACTAATCCTATTATTAATAAATATATTGCTTTCTAACATTCACATACTAATATTTGGTATTACTCAAAGTATAGGCCAATCAACTAACACCTAATTTTACTAGATAACTGCCAGAATCAAAATTCATTTACCATGCAACCACCAATAACACATCTATAAATTTAAAATATTCTATTCTTTTTTTTTTTTAATTTTTTTTTTAATTTTTTTTTTTTTTTTTTTTTTTTTTTGGGACAGAGAGAGACAGAGCATGAACGCGGGAGGGGCAGAGAGAGAGGGAGACACAGGATCGGAAACAGGCTCCAGGCTCTGAGCTGTCAGCCCAGAGCCCGACACGGGGCTCGAACTCACGGACCGTGAGATCGTGGCCTGGCTGAAGTCGGACGCTTAACCGACTGCGCCACCCAGGCGCCCCTAAAATATTCTATTCTTAATATGTATTTTACTATATGTGAATGAAAATATTACAGCCTTTCTAACCTCCACAGAGTGTTCTAGAAAGACATCAAAACTACTTAAACTCTAGGGGCGCCTGGGTGGCGCAGTCGGTTAAGCGTCCGACTTCAGCCAGGTCACGATCTCGCGGTCCGTGAGTTCGAGCCCCGCGTCAGGCTCTGGGCTGATGGCTCGGAGCCTGGAGCCTGTTTCCGATTCTGTGTCTCCCTCTCTCTCTGCCCCTCCCCCGTTCATGCTCTGTCTCTCTCTGTCCCAAAAATAAATAAACGTTGAAAAAAAAAATTTAATTAAAAAAAAAAAACAAAACTACTTAAACTCTAGAATTGTACCATCCCCTAGAGTGGCCACTAGCCATTTGTGGCAATTTAAACTAAAATAAAACTAAAAAATTCTATTCACACTAGCCATATTTCAAGAGCTCAGTAATAAACATGAATTTCAAAGCTATATAAACCTTGCCTTTCTGTAACTTACATCCACAAACAGAAAAGCAAATTTAAAATCGGACCAACGTGGGGCACCTGGGTGGCTCAGTTGGTTAAGCATCTGACTTCAGCTCAGGTCATGATCGCATGGTTTGTGAGTTTGAGCCCCCCACATTGGGCTCTGTGCTGACAGCTCAGAGCCTGGAGCCTGCTTTGGAGTCTGTGTCTCTCTCTCTCTACCCCACCCCTGCTTGCACTCTCTTTCTCTGAAAAATGAATAAACGTTAAAAAAAAAATAGAAAAAAAAATAGGACCAAAGGAAGAATACAATCATGTCGACTTTGCAAACCTGCCAAGACCACTACAAATAGCAACATGCACACACGCGTGCGCACACACACACACACACACACACACACACACACACTTACAAACTTTATACAGTCCGCCATTCTAAAAATCTAACCATCCCCTCCCCCCCGGCACTAAGTAGCTAAGAGCATGGCAAAGTAATGAAAAATGATCACAAGGAAGATTAACCAGGCTGCTGAGAAAGCAGTCCTCCTCTTTACCCAATAATCAACCCACCTGCTACAGTCAAAAAAAAAAAAAGGTACATACACACCATCCAGTAGATTGTGGTCAAACTAGCACTCTCCCACAATGCTTTTGAAATGCAAAACAGCAGTAGAAACAGTCTAAAATCCAAGTCAAATTAATACTACTTGAGATTGCTCCCAACACATGCAATTTCCTCTACCTATAGTTTTCCTTTAACATCTTCGCCTCGTGAAATCTTGCTTATGCAATAGTTTAACCTGTGGTTTAATTCCACCTCCTCCATGATACCTTTCTGAGTTGCTCTAGATTAGTCAGAGTTCCCCAGAGAAACAAAATTAAGAGGAAATAAATAAAGGCATTTATTATAAGGAACTGGTTGAAAAATTAAGGAGGCTGGCAAGTCCCAAGATCTGCAGGGTGAGTCAGCAAACTAGAGACCCAAGAGAGCTGATGGTTTAGTTCCAGTCTGAGTCGGAAGGCCTGAGAACCAGGAGAGTTGATGGTGTAGTTCCTGTCTGTAGACCAGCAAGCTTGAGACCCAGGAAGAGCTGATCTTTCCGTTTGAATCTGCAGGAAAAATGCTGATGTCCCAGTCTGAAGGCAGGCAGGAAATGATTCTCTTTTACTGGGTTGAGGGTCATCCTTTTGTTCTATTCAGGCCTTCAACTGATTGGATGAGGCCCACCCATGCTAGAGAGGCAATTTGCTTTACTCAGTCTATGTATTTAAATGCTAATCTTATCCAAAAACACAGTCATAGAAACACCCAGAATAATGTTTGATCAAGTATCTGGGCACTCCATGGCCCAATCAAGTTGACACATAAAATCAACACCCCAAATGGACTTCAATGATACTCTCAGACCTTAAATCACTTAGCTTATACTCAACAAATACACTTAATATATAATGCTCTGAGTAACATACTTGTGTAAATATTTTAAATCTCTGAGAATATAACTGGTTTAAGGCATAAACTATTTCTTGTACCCTTTGTATTTACCATAGTGTCTTACACAGGGATGGTATTCAAATTTTTTAAATAAATGCTAAATGAAGAAAGTGCCTGAGAGTAAAGAATCTCAATCTCACTCTTGTGTACAACTTTATGAGCTATGTTAAAGGAATCATGGGACAAACTGTAGTATAAAAAGACAATTCAATACTTAAGACATTATATTATATTAAGGCATTATTTAAATCTGACATAAGTAGAAGGACTTGCATTCAATTCTCCTATGCAACCACTTGCAAAGAAAATTAGTTAAGTCAATCCACAGGATTCTCACCTATTTTAAAAACACAACTCTAGGGGCGCCTGGGTGGCGCAGTCGGTTAAGCCTCCGACTTCAGCTCAAGTCACGATCTCACGGTCCGTGAGTTCGAGCCCCGCGTCGGGCTCTGGGCTGATGGCTCAGAGCCTGGAGCCTGTTTCCGATTCTGTGTCTCCCTCTCTCTCTGCCCCTCCCCCGTTCATGCTCTGTCTCTCTCTGTCCCAAAAATAAATAAACGTTGAAAAAAAAAATTTTTTTTTTAAATAAAAAATAAAAAATAAAAACACAACTCTTACACACCCACATAAACAACTTTTCCAGTCTCGGGTAAAATTTAAAAACTAATGCACACCAAAAGAAGAAAACAAATACAAATGGTAGGAGTGTGTGCACTATTCTCTAGATAAAGCTGTCCTGGGACTTGGAACAATGACTACATTTTTTTTCTGGGCTTCTCAGCTTATAAGAGATCATTTCTATCTACCACACTATTCAGTGACCAGGATGATTTTAAGGGGAATTTTTCCTTCCTTAACATGTTTTCAAATCCTAATCAAATTGTAAACTTGTATATGAACGTGGCCATACTGAGCTCTCCAGCCCCTATCCCAACTCACCATCCCAATGGAGCACACAAACACCATTTTTACCAGCTCGGAATGCTGACACTGACTCAGTACACTCCTGGTCCTCCAGCTCGCATCCTGGGTCAGCCCTGAAGCTTCAGGCCAGTTAGGCCTTACTCACTCTGAGATTCTTAAGAAGTAGAGACGTTAGGGGCACCTGGGTGGTTCAGTGAGTTAAGCGCCTGACTCTTGATCTCAGCTCGGGCCATGATCTCATGGTTTGGGAGTTCAAGCCCCGTGTTAGGCTCTGCAATGATGGTGTAAACAGTGCCCGGGATTCCCTCTCTCCCTCTATCCCTTCCCTGCTTGTGCTTGCTCTCTCAAAACAAGTAAATTTTAAAAAAATTTTAAAAAAGCAGAGACAGTAAAGATTCAATCCACAAATAACTGCAAATGTAATTTTATCCTCTGTACCTTTTATATATTTATTCAGAGCTAAATATGGCTGATGTTTTTAATGAAAATTATACTGCTATTCTTCTTTGCATATCTAAATAGGAGTTTACTCTCAATACAGTATTCTCTGTAGCATCACTAAAAAGAATCCTAGGACATGGAAAATACCTCAGGGATCCTCTCCCAAAATTGTAATTTTTATTTCTTTTTCCGGACATTTATCCTCCATTTTTAATGGAGGCCTAGAATACACTACTTTTTTTTTTTTTTTTCCTATTTAGCATGAAAGAGATAATGGCAATTCTTTGAGCAAATGTCATTATATTTGTCAGAACTCTGCATTTTAAGGGTAGAAAGCCAACTCAAACCACACTAGGGGAAAAAAAAAAAACGGGGAAGAGGAGGAGGAGGAGGAGGAGGGAGGAGAGCAGAGGGAGGGGGAAGGGGGAGTGAAGGAGGGTCGAGGAGGGGGGAGAGAGGAGAAGGGGAGGGGAGGGGAAGGGAGGGGAGGGGAGGAGGGAGGAGGGAGAGGCATTACTGGTTCATGAAGCTGGGCAGGAAATTGGCATCATCCTAAAAGAAGGGCTATAGGAAGAAGGACCTCAAAGAATGGAAGTGATGCTCTCCCAGCCTTCTCTCATTCCCCACACCTCTGGCTCTCATCCATCTCTCATCCCTGATAGTTTCTCCTTAGCTTTATTTCTTAAGCAGAACCTCTCCTTATGGATTTGGAAGATGTTTGCCAAAAGCTTCAGGCTCTAAATCTCACCTGCATTTCCCCAATGTAAAGTCTTACTTCTTCTGATGCCCGTATCTCAATCTCTGACTGGATGAGGCCCTGATGGACCCGAGTCACACACCCACTCAGACTTAAACCCACCACCATTGTAGCTTGGGGATTAACCTAGATTGGCCACAATGAGTAATGTGCCCACCCTTTGGGTGGCAATGTGGAACAGGTAAACAAGATTTCTAAAAGGCTGTGGGGGGGTGGGTGGTAGGAGGTGATATCCTGGGAAACCAAAAACCTCAACCTTCACAGTCAACCAAAAAAATCAATCATTAGGGTGCCTGGGTGGCTCAGTCGGTTAAGCATCCAACTTCTGCTTAAGTCGAGATCCCACAGTTTGTGAGTTCAAGCCCCGTATCAGGCTCTGTGCGGACAGCTTGGAGCCTGGGGCCTGCTTCAGATTCTGTGTCTCCCTTTCTTTCTGCCCCTCCCTGCTCACCTCTGTCTGTCTCTCTCTCTCTAAAATAAATAAACATTTTTTTAAATTTTTTTTAAAGTTTGATGCTCAACTGACTGAGCCACCTAGGCACTCCCACAAAATTTAATTTAAAATGGCCTCAGGTTACTACAGCCCCAAGTTAATGGCAGAAGCATTAACATAAGTTTTGTTTTTCTTTTATTCTTTTTTTTTTAATTTGAGAGAGAGAGAAAGAGACCCCTTGAGCAGGGGAGAGGGACAGAGGGAGAGGGAGGGAGGGAGGGAGGGAGGGAGGGGGAGAGAGAGAGAGAGAGAGAGAGAGAGAGAGAGAGAATGAATATCCCACATAGGCTCCATACTCAACGACGAGCCCAAGGCAGGGCTCGATCCCACGACCCTAAGATCATGACCTGAGCCACAATGGGTCAGACTCTCAACCAACTGAGCCACCCATGTGACCCAAACACACATCTTTTATGGAATAATTGACTTCAATCCACAGTTAGAAGGTGTAAGATGATCAGTAAAGTATCCTCCAGACTGGGAAGGCACTTTGAGACCGAAAAATGTCACAAGCCTCTCCACACCATTTACAGTTTTATCCAAGGTGACTTACTGACAGGATGGAATCTGGCAGGCCAACGACCCAGAATACTCTGCAGCCATCCTCCAACCCCATTCCCCCCACCAAATGTAGACCTTCATCCCCAGCTTTTATAGAGCGAGGGGCATGGGGTTGGGTGAGGTCACAAGGTTGTTGCCTAAAGTGACGCCATCTGTGCACCAGAGGCTCTCCACTAGTTACCTAAAGTGGCATCTCCTGTGTCCACTTAGAGACGATCGAACAAGCCTTCTCACATTCTGGTCAGGGCACACATAAACCTCCAAGAGGCCTGGGACATGTAGTCATAAGGGAGGCCATTGCAGGAAGGGGTGGGGGGGTGAGGAGGAAAAAGAGTCAACGAGCCAGTGTGGTCAGCACTCCTACACACACTGACACTGACTGTCAGATGCCATTGATTGTAAGGCACATCCAGATTTCCATGGTTTTAAAATGTGAAAAGAAAAAAATGCACGTTACAAAATCAGTGAGATATGATTAAGTGTTCTCTGGAAGGGAAAGATTGGAAACCACTGCTCTACAGTGGCAGCCTTTACATGGATAACTTCCAAACTCACCTCCTCCAATCCTGAATTCTCCTCTAGACATTTCACTTCAATTTCTCTCTAGCTCACCTCACCACCACCACCACCACCACCACCACCACCACCCTAACCTCTGCACTTTCTTCATGGTCCTAACATCCAGCCCACACTCAGCGTTCACAGCCCAAGGTTCTAAAAGTATTTACTTTGTAACCCAATAGTTAACACCTGCCAATTATAGTACCTATTGTTGTTCTGCATGAGCAGTTCCTCAACAGAGAATTAGTATCATTTCTGAATGAGATTTAGCTACATTTTGGAATTATTCCTCCCTGTTTAATACATAATAAAATACCACTGATCAAAAACCTTTGTTTTTATAAAGAGCTCTTAAAAGTCATCTTTACAAACAAAAATCTTTAACTTCTTTTGTTAACATTTTACTTGAACGTAATTCCAAACTTAGAAAACAGTTGTGCAAACATAAAATTAGTGCATAGAAGCCCTACATGTCAGAGCTCACTGTTAACATTTTGTCCTATTTGCCTTATCATTTATGCACTCCTGTGTGCACATTCTTTCTCTCTACATACATATTTTTCCCCTGGATTTTTTTTAATTTTTTAAAATATTTTATTTTATTATTGAGAGACAGAGAGACAGAGCATGAGCATGCGAGGGGCAGAGAGAGGGGGAGACACAAAATCCAAAGCAGGCTCCAGGTTCCAAGCTGTCAGTACAGAGCCCAACGCGGGGCTTGAACTCACAAACTGAGAGATCATGACCTGAGCCAAAGTCGGATGCTTAACCGACTGAGCCACCCAGACACTCCTCCCCTGGAAATTTTTGAGACAATACTGCTTATATCATGCCTTTTATCCTTAAATTCTTTTTTTTTTTTTTTTTAGTTTATTTATTTTGAGAGACAGAGGGAGAGAGAGAGACAGGGAGGGGCAGAGAGACAGGGAGAGAGAGAATCCCAAGCAGGCTCCACACTGTCAGCACAGAGCTAGCTCAATGGAACTCAAACCCATGAACTGTGAGATCATGACCTGAGCCAAAACCAAGAGTCAGACACTGACGAAAGCCACCCAGGCACTCCTATCCTTAAATTCTTCAGTGTAAATTTCTTTTTTCTCTTATTTTATAGAGGAAAAGAGCACAAGCAGGGGAGAGGGGCTGGGGTCGGGGGGGGAGAGAGAGAGAATACTAAGAATATTAAGCAGGTTCCACACTCAGTGTGGAGACTGATGCAGTGCTCAATCCCACAGCCCTGGGATCATGACCTGAGCAAAATCAACTAATTTTGGACACTCAACTGACTGAGCCACCTAGATGCCCTCTTCAGTATTAATTTCTTAGAATAACAATATTCTCTCAAGTGACTACATTATAGTTATCAACTTCAGAAATACCAACATTGCTAAATACTTGTACAAATCTACTGTTCTGTTTTCAATTTTGTCAACTGGTCCAATAATGCCCTTTAGTTTTTTATAAGATCCAATCTACAGTCAGGTATTACATTTAGTTATGTCTCCTTAGTCCCCTCTAATCTGATACCTTTCTAAATCTTCCTTTTGCCTTTCATGACACAGACTTCTTGAAGAATATAACTTTTTTATTTTTAATAAAAATAAGTATATTTTTATTATATTACATATTATATTTAATAAAAATAATGGTATAGATTTCTCCTTTAGGGTTTATCTGATGTTTTCTCATAATTAGATTCAGGTTATTCATTCCTGGTTGAAATACTAATACTGCTTAGAGAATCACATCAGGAAACACATAGTGTCCATCTACCCCTTATTGTTCTTTAGGGTTTTTAAAGTTTATTTATTTTGATGAAGAAAGAAAGAGCAGCATGAGTGGGGGAGGGGCAGAGAGAGAGAAGGAGAGAGAGAATCCCAAGCAGACTCCACACTGTCAGCACAGAGCCCGACATGGAGCTCAGTCTTACGAACCGTAAGATCATGACCTGGGCCACAATCAAGAATCAGATGCTTAACCTCACCGAGCCACCCAGGAGCCCCTACCCTTTACTGTTGATATTAATCATCATGACGTGATCAAGATGCTGCCTGATTTCTCCTCTGCATAGTTACTATTTTTTCCTTTGCACTCTATGAGGGAACACCTTATTTATTTTTTTTTTCAACGTTTATTTATTTTTGGGACAGAGAGAGACAGAGCATGAACGGGGGAGGGGCAGAGAGAGAGGGAGACACAGAATCGGAAACAGTCTCCAGGCTCTGAGCCATCAGCCCAGAGCCTGACGCGGGGCTCGAACTCACAGACCGCGAGATGGTGACCTGGCTGAAGTCGGACGCTTAACCGACTGCGCCAGCCAGACGCCCCATATGAGGGAACACTTTAAAATCATGTGAATATCCTGTCCTTTGTTAAAAGTTCCCCATGGGTTTAGCACCTGTTGATGCTTCTTGCCTGATCCATTCAGTATTATGATGGCTACAAAATTTAAACCCATTTTAATCATTCATTTTTAATTCACACTAACCATTATTTATTTTTAATTTTATTTTTAATTTTTTTTAACGTTTATTTATTTTTGAGACAGAGAGAGACAGAGCGTGAACAGGGGAGGGGCAGAGAGAGAGGGAGACACAGAATCTGAAACAGGCTCCAGGCTCTGAGCGGTCAGCACAGAGCCCGATGCGGGGCTGGAACTCACAGACCGTGAGATCGTGACCTGAACCGAAGTCGGACGCTTAACTGACCGAGCCACCCAGGCGCCCCACACTAACCATTATTTAATGACAGATAAAATCTGTCCTGAGAAGTCTAAAAATGTGTATATTGTTATGTGAATTACATGAACTTTAACTTGCATCTAATAACTACATATGAAAATAAATGTTAATTCCAATCACTTCAGCTCACTCATGTCCCGTGTGAGTTGTTTTCTAACAACGACGCTGAGCACTGTGCTGCCATCTTTGGGATACAACGTACAATCCAACTTTTGCCATGTAAGTACTTACACAGAGATGTTAGAAGATCCTAAGAGAAAATAATGAAAATGGCTGACACTTTAATCATATCCAAAAATATTTCCTGTTCATCATTAAAATTCACCAATCTACTGTCAACTGTTTTTGTTTTCATGCATTAGCCAGAATATAAAGGGGAAAGCACTGGAGCACAGTGGTAAGGCATGTGAACTGCTGCTACTATTTGGAAAGACAATTTGGCAACTGCTTTAAAACTCTCGGGGCGCCTGGGTGGCTCAGTCGGTTAAACATCCGACTTCGGCTCAGGTCACGATCTCACAGTCCGTGAGTTTGAGCCCCGCGTCGGGCTCTGGGCTGATGGCCCAGAGCCTGGAGCCTGCTTCCGATTCTGTGTCTCCCTCTCTCTCTCTGCCCCTCCCCCGTTCATGCTCTGTCTCTCTCTGTCTCAAAAATAAATAAACGTTAAAAAAAAAAAAAAAAAAAACCTCTCAAAGGCATATTCCTATGGGTAAACTTATACAAGTTCTAAGTGTACAATTACAAGGAAACCAGAAACAACATACATGTTTATCAATACAAACAAAATCAATAAATTACATTTCATTCAAAAAATGGACTGCTATGCAGCCATTATAAAGAATAAGATCTATGAAAGCTACACATAGTATGTATTGAGAAAAATGTTGCAGAATAGTATTGAACCTGTAGGTGCAAACAGACAAAGGAGGGG
This sequence comes from Prionailurus bengalensis, assembly GCF_016509475.1. Classification (NCBI taxonomy): domain Eukaryota; kingdom Metazoa; phylum Chordata; class Mammalia; order Carnivora; family Felidae; genus Prionailurus; species Prionailurus bengalensis. The sequence goes on along the minus strand of NC_057346.1, from coordinate 71,360,820 downwards.
AGGATATACTATACATGTAAATTTATACACATACACCCTTACATAAGTTTACATAAACACAAAATTTCTAGAAGGAAACACAGGAAACAGTTAACAATGTTTATCTCTGGGAAATAAGGCTATGGGGGTCAGGAACTTTTACTTTCCATGTTACATCTCATTCTACCATTTAAGTTGCTAACCACAAGCATGAATTGTTTATAATTTTTAAAATCTGTGACAATTTTCTAAATACCAGTGGTAAAACTGGCTATCACAACTGAAAGTGAAATAAAAATTGTCATCTGCTAAGAATAGCACTAAACTAGATTTTTTCATATTCCAATTCTATTCTCCAATCCAGAAAGGGAAACTAGCAATTGTTATGCACAGGTACATAGTAGGTATTTACCTAATATTTTTTGCATATATTATCTTTCTCTTAATTATCTGTGGCACATTTCCAGATGGTTGACTTACGGCCTGTGGCCAGGAAACAGAAAGAGAAAAATCACCCACCAACATGACCAGAAGTTAAACTCATAATGAAAAATTTAAATCAGTCTATTCCATCATAAAATCCATATTCAAGGAAATTACCGAGTGAAACAAAGAATACATATTCCAGCCACTATAATATTAATACCATTCCTCAAAGTACATTAATCCAAAATAGAAAATTATTACCAAACCGCATAGTTTGCACATTCTACATAAATGATCATTTCATACTCTGCAACATGAACCAAAAATTACTAATTTCATAGTGTCTATATCTATCAATCTCCATAAACACATACATACGTGTATAAAGATGTACATAACACACACGTACACATATATGTACATCTTTATTCATGTATATATGCATATATTTATAATTATATAACAAATAGATATATAATAGGAGGGAAGGAAAGGGTGGTATGCCCATTACCTCCTCTGATGTTTTCAAAACACTGTTTTACACTTGATATTTCCCTAAAGAGAAGTCAGGAATCAGGCCCAGTTTAATTCTAGAGTCTACAAAATTAATAATCATTTCTTTTCTTATGTGGTATTTCATTATGAAATACCAACCACATACTTTTCCATATGACTCTTTGCTGGTAGCATCAAGGTTCGCAGAGTCAGTAAGAAATTATTCCCAGGGCTACCTGTGACACATAAGTCCCTGACTGTCTTTACACCCATCTCCTTAATTACTCTTCCACTCAATCACTACCCTTAAGCAATATTAATCTCTCACTTTTTTATGTTTACTTATTTACTTTGAGAGAGAGTGAGCAGGGGAAGGGCAGAGAGAGAGAGGGAGAGAGAGAACCTCGAGCAGGCTCTACACTGTCAGCGCAGAGCTCAATGTGGGGTTTGATCCCACAAACTGTGAGGTCATGACCTGAGCCGAAATCAAGAGTTAGAGATGCCCAACCAACTGCACTACCCCGGCGCCCCAGGAATACTCATCTTTTTAAGTGATCAAATATACCAGGCTTGTCAGGCCTACAATGCAACTGCACTCTTATTCCCATTGACTGGAAAATCCATCCCCAGGTCTTCGTGAGATGGTCTCCTCATTATTCAAATCTCAGATCAAATGTCATCTTCTTACAAAGGCCTTCTATAGCTATATAAACTAGAGTAGTCCTTTGAGGCATGCTCTATCCTATCATCCTGTTTTATTTTCTTCTCAGGACTTATCACTCTCTTAAGCTACCCTGCCCTTGTGTGTTGTCTTGTCCAATCACTCTTTCCTGGTGTCTCCTTCAACAATGAAATTGTCATGGAACTCCATGACAGCAGGGATCTTCACGGTCGTATTCACTGTGGTATCCCCAGCATCTGATGTGCAGTAGGGACTCAATATTTGCTAGATGATTCAATAAGGGAGAAATCAATCTTGTCATTACATGCTGTCAGATGTCTGAGATATATTCTAATATGGCATGCACAAAGATACTAATGTATGTATGTATATATGAAAACTGCAATGGTGTCTTTTTTTTAATTTCTTTTTTAATGTTTATTTATTTTTGAGAGAGAGAGAGAGAGAGAGAGAGAGCGCATGAGGTGGGGAGTGGCAGACAGAGAGGGGAGACACAGAATCCGATACAGACTCCAGACTGTGCTGAGCTGTCAGCACAGAGCCCGATGTTGGGCTCAAACCCACGAGCTATGAGATCATGGCCTGAGCCAAAGTCAGACGCTCAACCAACTGAGCCACCCAGGCACCCCTGCAATGGTGTCTTCACAGCTACTTTGAAATCTATGAAAGTGGCCAAAAACTCTAAAAATGAATGACTATTGCTCTTATCTATAAGATTATTACATAAACCTAATACATTGGCAACTTACACAATTTCTAAAATTCAATCACATAATAATCTAAAATTTACAACACACATTTTTTGTTTTCTTTGAAAATGGTATATCATTAGTATTTTTCTTTAAACTATATTACATTGCTGGGGCGCCTCAGTGGCTCAGTCGGTTAAGCGTCCGACTTTGGTTCAGGTCATGATCTCACGGTTTGTGGGTTTGAGCCCTGCGTCGGGCTTTGTGCTGACAGCTCAGAGCCTGGAGCCGCTTCAGATTCTGTGTCTTTCTCTCTCTCTCTCTGCCCCTCCCCCACTCACACTCTGTCTCTCTCTGTCTCTCAAAAAGAAACATTAAAAAAAATTTTTTTAGGGGCGCCTGGGTGGCTCAGTCGGTTAAGCGGCCAACTTCGGCTCAGGTCATGATCTCACGGTCCGTGAGTTTGAGCCCCGCGTCGGGCTCTGTGCTGACAGCTCAGAGCCTGGAGCCTGTTTCAGATTCTGTGTCTCCCTCTCTCTGACCCTCCCCCGTTCATGCTCTGTCTCTCTCTGTCTCAAAAATAAACGTTAAAAAAAAAAATTTTTTTTTAATTTTTTTAATTGTAAACTACGTTGCATTGCTCACATTTATTAAAATAGTCATAGTCACATGTGAAAGAAATTTTACTTATCTAATCCTTACAACACCACTAGGAGCCATGGTATTGTTATCACTGCCATTTTACAAAGGAGAAAACTGAGAAAGAGAAAACTTAAGTAATATTACCCAAGGTCCCTCAGTAAAACTGCAAATTTCAATTTACCTTCTTTTTTTTTTAATTTTTTTTTTAACGTTTATTTATTTTTGAGACAGAGAGAGACAGAGCATGAACGGGGGAGGGTCAGAGAGAGGGAGACACAGAATTGGAAACAGGCTCCAGGCTCTGAGCTGTCAGCACAGAGCCCGACGCGGGGCTCGAACTCACGGACCACGAGACCAGGACCTGAGCCGAAGTCGGCCGCTCATCCGACTGAGCCACCCAGGCGCCCCTCAATTTACCTTCTTAACTGAATTATAAATACCATGAAAATGTAATACTTTAGAAAATTAATCAGTTTATTTAACCTGTTAGTTTCAGGTACTGTATGCTAAAGTCTAATTAAAACCGTAGTTCCAATTTTCCTTCTTCAACCAACTCAATTTTTAAAATATTTATTTACACAGGGGTGCCTGGGTGGCTCAGTCAGTTGAGCATCCTACTCGTGACTTCAGCTCAGGTCATGCTCTCACGGTTCAGTTCGGTTTGGTTCGTGGGATGGGGCCCTGTGTTGGGCTCTGTCAGGCTCTGTGATGACAGGGGAGAGACCGCTCAGGATTCTTGCTCTTGCTCTCTCTCTGCCCCTCCCACCCTCTTTCTCAAAATAAATAAACATTAAAAATAACTTGTTTACACAGGCACGAGCCTAGATCAGTACACGAATTTAACTTGTCCTGCCATCATCAAAAAGAAAGCAGGGAGAAGAGGAGAGGAAGGTAAAAAGGGAGGAAGGCACGGAGGAAGGTAGAGAAGGGAGGGAGGTTATTGTTAGCAAGTGTGATGCAAATGGTTTCCAGGACAGTCGCCAAAGTCCTACAGTGCCTGACTCCACACTTCCTCATCTGTGTACAATCACTCCAACAGTCTAACAACAAAGTCACTGAATCCTATTTTGTTCAGAGGTTAATTCAACACATACAAAACAGTGGTTAAACTTTTATTGTCATTAATAAGCTCACATTAAAGATCTGGAAATATGTATTACCCACATTTTTAAAACTTGCATAGTTTTTTCACATTACTATATAAATAATAAAAGATATCTCAATATGCAACAGGTGTAATTGTAACATATACTTAACATTCATGCTATATCAACATTCAACTAAAGACTATTTTATTTTAGAAGAGCCAAGATGGAGTACCTGGGTAGCTCAGTCAGTCGAGCATCCAACTCTTGATTTTGGCTCAGGTCATAATTCCCAGGGTCATGGGATTGAAGCCCATGTCAGGCTCCAAGCAGAGTGTAGAGCCTGCTTAAAATTCTCTCTCTCTCTCTGCCACCCACCCCCCGCCCCTCTAAAATAAAAATAAATTAAAAAAATAAAAGAGCCAATACAATATATACTTTCTCCATTATAAACACACTTTCAATCATAAATAGTAAATACCCTGTGAATATATATTCAACCAAAAATATAGTATGACAACTATCATTGGTTTAAAGTTCAAAACCAGGCACTCTTGGGTTTGGGCTCCACATCAGCACTAAAGCATGGAGCCTGCTTGGGATTTCTCTCTCCCTCTCTCTCTGCCCCTCCCAGGCTTGCTCTCTCTCTCCCTCTCAAAAAATAAATAAATAAACATAAAGAAGAAAGAAAGAAAGAAAGGAAGACTACTTAGCTCAATAGTAAACAGTATTTCTATAATCAGAGATTGTAAACACCAAAAATAGGTTTTTAATTTTTTTTTACTATTTATTTTTGAGAGAGGAGAGAGAGAGAGAAAAAGAGAGTGCACTCACATTCACGCGCACTTGAATGGGGGAGGGGCAGAGACAGAGAGACAGCATCCCAAGCAGGTTCCAGGCTCTGAGATGTCAGCATAGAACCCGATGCAGAGCTCGAACTCAGAAACTAGAACTCAGAAACCAAACCGAGAGATCATGACCTAAGCTGAAGGCAGACACTCAACTGACTGAGCCACCCAGGCGCCCCCAAAATAGGTTTTTAAATTGTGACGTGGCAATAGTAAGAAAATGGAAGAGGGGAAGGATGAGATTCTAAGGGACCTAAACTCTGAATCACAAGAACTGCTGAAACCAACATAGTGAGAGAGAGGCAGATTATTTTAAATTATGTAGATAGACACCATAATGAACAGTGAAAAGAATTAGGAGTGATTATATCTGCAGAGCAAGGACAGACTGTAGGGAAGAAAAGGGAGCCAGAAGTTTTCATTTTAAGTTTTTTAATACTATTTGATTTCTAACTGTGTGCATGTGTTACTTTGAAAGAAATTAAAAAATCATGACAAAAACTGAACAGAAATTTTATATGAAAACTTTTTGAGCTTTGGAAATGATTTCTGATTATTAGCTGTAAATAAGGGTGTAAGTAATTGGAACCCAAAGGTAACTGCAATGTAGGTAGTATCTATGACTCATTTTAGCCATCTCATTTAGTAAAATGTAAGAAAATGCTAACAGGAAATATAGCTAAACCTATTCAGTCATGCTGCTGGAAGAGAACTAGAATATTAATAAATTCATTTATTTTTGTCATTTAAATACACAAAATAAAATTAGTGGGGAATAAGATTAAGTTCTATATGCTTTACAACATAATATTAAAATTGATTCCTACCGCTTGAGGACAATCAATGAGCTGGGTGTTCAGAGAAATATTATGTACATAATAGGCACTCAGATGTGTTAACTAAATGACCGAAGGAGATTCTCCAAGCAGCGCTGTTGAAAAACAAGGAAAGGCCAATGCCAACTTAAAACTGACCATGGATAATATGCCAGGAGTAACTGATAGCTGACTAGTGTGTATTTAACCACTTTTACTTTCAGTCTCATCTCTTCTAGCTCTCCCATTTAACCTTCTGCCCTTTCACTGTGTCAAGTTCCCATAAAATAACTAAACCACAATAAAATACAGAAAAGGAAATAATGACATCAGAATGTCTACAATAGGAGAATAAATCCACTCTTATTAGGAGTTCTTACTAGGCAACAGTATCACTTGAACATTCGAAGCGAGACCACAGAAAGGAAAAACTTCATTTGGAGGGAAAACTCCATCTGGAATTTCAGTAATTTTTTTTTTTAATTCACCAAATATTTTAAGAAATAATACCCCCAAAATGAGAAAAACTGGCAAGCCTTTTCTAGGATAGTTTTGAAAGCACTGTACTACGATATTAATCTTAGGCAAAGAATTAGAGTTGTCAGTTCATAAGTAAGTCAACATTAATATTCCTTATTAAATACTTGGTTTTGGCAGCTTACCTTGATAATTTTTTTTATTTTTCATTTCACAGCATTATGGTAATAAAATCAATTTCCTCTTTCTATCTCAGAATTTTAATACAACTCCTAGAGCAAGTGTTTCCAATTCTATTAAAATATTGAACTTCCGAAAACTTAAACTTTATTATCCAGCACAAATAATCACCTATCAAGTTGATTCATATCTAGCTTTACACAAAAACCAAAATGAAATTCTTCTCACATTAATAAATAACCTTACTAAGTATCAGAGTCCACGTATTACCAAACAGACCTGTAGAATACCAAAAGAATAAGAGAAGTAAAGAATCAGCAGGCCAGTACTTTTAGTTGAGGTGACAAGGTTTGTTTTTGTTTCTGTTTTTTAAGGTGAGAAGGCCAAAAATAAAAGCTATTCCTTTAAATTAAATTTGTATCTCTGTTGTTGGAGGCACCCAAAATTAAAGAATTTTAGAAAGCAATACATACTATATTTCTCAAGAAAATAACCTCATTGAGGCAGCAATATCACAAGTACTAGAAGGATTAAATGATCTCTTGAAAAAGTTCCCAGCTCTAAAATACTGAGATTTTTATTAACATGGAACATTTTTCTCCTAAAAAGAACTACCTTCTCTAATATTATTCTTTTGTAGGTTTCACTAAAGAACGCTTCATGCTTTAAAAACAGAGCTGTTTCAAAGGCAGCCAGACTTTCTAACTAAGTTAACTGGATATGAGACAAACATATTGAGTCTTTCATATGAAGAAATAAAACAACGTGATCTGCACAGTATAAATTTTAGTGACTAAACATTGTAGCTTGTTGAAAACTTATAAAAGAGTCAAACATTTCCAATTTAATCCTAAAAATAAAACGTAGTTACAAAATGAGAAGTCATTAGTAAAAAATTGTTTGAAAATCTAAAGTCTTTCGTAATCAACAAAAAGGCATACCTTTTCATGTATTTTATATCATTTAGCAGAAGGAAAAGATGCTTCCAAGTTAAAGTTAAAATTTCTTTGTATAAGAAAGGCTCTCTAGTGAGAATGATTGAACTTGGGGACATATAAAGTACTAGATAAGTCTTAAAAATCACCTTATATTTCTCCTGTATAAAGCTTTGCCCCATATCCTTGGACATGTCAGTACAGGGTGAGCTGACTGTCTTAACCTATCATATGCTGGAAAAGTCAAGGCTGGAAACATCTTAACTTCTACAAAGCCAAAGAATTTTTGCCAGGACTATGTGGATTTGGAAAAAGAGGAATTCCAGTAAATTCCAAGTAACCATTTGTTCCCACAGAGAAATAAAACTGATTTGTTCAGTTTTGGAATGGACTTTTCATTTGACAGAACCAACAGAGAATTATAAAGCTTAGCTACTTTAAGCCACAACCCTCACAAACAGCTAAGCAGCAGTCATCATTAGTGTGATTCTCAGACTAGCAGAAAGAACATTTTCAAAATATAAGTTCTAGTATTTCTTAAGATCTACCTATGGGGGCGCCTGGGTGGCTCAGTCAGTTTAGTGTCTGATTTCAGCTCAGGTCATGATCTCACGGTTCGTGAGTTTGAGTCCCGCATCGGGCTCACGACTGTCAGCGCAGAGCCCGCTTTGGATCCTCTGTCCCCCACTCTCTCTCTCTGTCCCTTCCCCACTCTCTCTCTCGCTCTCTCAAAAATAAACATTAAAAAAAAAAAAGACCTACCCATAAACACTTGGGTCAGTCATTTTCCTCCAGGTGCATCATGCTGCATGGACTTTGAAGTAAGGTAGAACTGATTTTTCATACTAGTTCAATAAATCCCAGCTGCCTAATCCTGCCTACCTTCTCTAGGCTTGTTTCTTCAACTACAGAAGAAGATAACCATAACCCTACTTTGACAACTACTTCATAAGCTTTTTAAGAGAGGAAAAAGAAATGATCATACAGATTAAAAAGTAGCGAAACCCATCTTACACAATTTTTTCAGCAAATAGTGAAAAAAGAAACACTTACTAAGTCTTTGTATGAACCCACCATAATCCTAATACCCACACCTGACATGGACATTATAAGAAAAGAGAATTACAGACCAACACCTCTCATGAACATAGATGAAAATTCTAAAAACAGTAATAATAATTTTGCAAGGTAAATCCCGCAACATATATACAGGATAATATATATGACCAAGTAGGGTTTATTCTAAGAGTACAGTGTTGGTTCAACATTCAGAAATAAACCAAAGTAAATCACTACATAAACAAAATAAAAAAGAGAAATCCCAGGATCATCTCAATGTATGCAGAAAAAATATTTGATAACATTTAACACTCATTTGTCATTTAAAAAAACCTCTCAGCAATCTGAGAATAGAAGGTAAATTCCTTAATATGATAAAAAGGTATCGATGACAAAAAGAAACACATACACACACACACCAGCTACAGTTAATATCAATCAGAATGTTAAAATATTGAATACTTTCCCTGAGGTTGGAGAAAAAATGAGACTGTCTACTATCATCATTTCTCTTCACCATTATATTGGAGGTTCTAGCCACTATAAGGCAATAAAAGGGTAGGTATAAAATATAAAGATCAGAAAGAAGTAAAATTGCCTTTACTCACAGCTAACATGATTACATACATAGAAGATGCACAGAAATCTACAAACAAGAAACTACAGTAAATCAGTAAATTTAGTAAGGTTGTCTGAGATATAATTCCACTACTGGGTATTTATCCAAAGAAAATGAAAACACTAATTCAAAAAGATATATGCACCCCTATATTTATTGCAGCATTATTTACAACAGCCAAGATATGGAAGCAACCAAAGTGTCTATCCATTGATGGAGGGATAAAGAAGATGTGAGGGGTACCTGGATGGCTCAGTCGGTTAAGCTTCTGACTCCTCATTTCAGCTCAGGTCATGATCTCACAGTCAGTGGGTTTGAGCCCTTGCATCAGGCTCCACACTGACAGTGGAGCCAGCTTGGGATTCTCTCTCTCTGCCCCTCCCCTGTTCTCTTTCTCTCTCTCAAAATAAACTTAACAACAAAAAAAAGAGTCAATATTTATTGGGAGTATACCCAAACTATACCTACACAGACACACATACATAATCTAGATATTATTTGTTGCCCTGCAACAAACCTACTAGGTAGGCACTATTTTTTTTTTTAGGTACAATTCTTAATTAATAGTTTTAGAGATGAGAAAACTATAATGAATAGATGTTGCTCTTATTAAATTTTAAATGATCTGATCTTGGCAAACATTTGGCTTGCGTAAAATAATTCTCTAAATATACGAACAAAAAGTGTTATGTCAATATCCTACCTGGCTTTCCTACACACTATCTAAATACCACACTCCACCATTCTGTTGTCTTACTCTCCCTTATTTTACTTCATTACACACATTACCATCTGATAACATATATTTATGTGCTTACACGCTTATCTGCTATCCCCCCCAAATAGTACATAAGTTCCATGAAGGCAGAGACTGTCCATGTTATTCACTGCTCTATCCCTAGCACCTATACCCAGGCCTGGCATATAATGAACACCTAATATATACTGGTGGATGAAATAACAAATATCCTGTTCTCAATCCTGTACCCTTTTCTGTAACATTTATAAAACTAAGAGAAAACAACCTGTTTTACAAATATCAATCTACATAACCTTGATATAAATCTTTAAACTGATTTTGGACAACTACTTCATATAGTCAAAAAGAATCTGGGGTCGCCTGGGTGGCTCAGTCGGTTAAGCATCCAACTCTTGGTTTCAGCTCAGGTCATGATGTCATGGTTTGTGAGTTTGAGCCCCATATCCGGCTCTGAATTACTGGTGCAGAGCCTGCTTTGGATTTTCTCTCTCTCTCTCTCTCTCTCTCTCTCTCTGCCCCTCCTGCACATGCTCTCTCTAAATAAATACATAGAGAAAGAAAGAAAGAAAGAAAGAAAGAAAGAAAGAAAGAAAGAAAGAAAGAAAAGAAAAGAAAGAAAAAAAGGAAGAAAAAAAAGGAAGAAAAGAAAAGAAAAGTTTAAAAAACGAATCTGGAAAACTGAGTTTAACATGTTAAACTAAGGCAGATAATGATCTTCCACTTATGTCATGAGCGACATAACCATGCAAATGTAAATCTTTTAGAACTGTATGATTTTGGAGCCAACTAAGCACAGTGTGTGGTGTGGTTTTGCGGAGAAATGCTTGGGACCAGCATTATGAAAACCAATTACTATACTCAGCATTAATGCAGGGCTGGTACAGTGATGACTAAACAACCATTAAAATATGTAGGGATGGACTTATGCCCTTCACTGAATCCTACTGCTTAGGGCAATCTTATCCCTTGATCCCTTTCCTTTGACCACCCTGCCCTAGCTTCTATCTCTTCTCTGCATTAACCTCTCTTGCTATTGTCTTTAACTTTTTCTTCTGTGCTATATGCATCTTTTCCCCTCTCTTTAACATACTTAAATGTACACCTATTCTTAGGTGCACACACACACACCTGCACACATACACACACACAACTTTCCTGTTCCTTGTTTTCCCCTCCAAAATGCTGTTCTTTGACTCCACTGCCACTTTCTTCAAAAATTACATAACCTCTCCTTCCCACTCCCAAATTCATATTCCATCCTGAAAATCATCAATAATGATATCCATCACCAAATCAAACTGTCTTCCTTAGCTACCTCAATGTATCATTTAAAACAGAACACCTCCATCTTCAAATTGTCTCCTCTTGACATTCATGATTTCATGCCTCCCAATTTTTGTTGGGTATGAACTTCCAAAGAATTTGGAAGGCCCTCTTTAAGGGAAAAAATTAGGCTTACAAATACAAAATTAGGGGGGTTCCTGGGTGGCTCAGTCGGTTAAGAGGCCAACTCTTGATTTCGGCTCACGTCATGATTAATGAGCTCAAGCCTCACATCGGGCTTTGCTCTCACAGCGTGGAGCCTACTTTGGATCCTCTGTCTCCCTCTCTCTGCCCCTAGCCCACTCATGCTCTCACTCTTACTCTCTCCCTCAAAAACAAATAAATGTTGGTGGCGCCTGTGGTTCAGTCCGTTAAGCGTCTGACTTTGGCTCGGGTCATGGTATCACAGGTTCGTTAGTTCAAGCCCCGCGTCAGGCTCTGTGCTGACAGCTCAGACCCTGGAGCCTGCTTCAGATTCTGTGTCTCCCTTTCTCTCTGCCCCTCCCCTGCTCACGCTCTCTCTCTTTCTCTCTCTCAAAAATAAATAAACATTTAAAAAATTAAAATTAAAAATGAATAAACATTAAAAAATTCAAATATAAAATAAGGTGCAAAGGTGAATACTTATCCAGAACGAGGGGGGAAATCATATCACAAACATCAAAAAATTCGGAAAAAATAATTCTAGTAATAAATTCCCTGACACAATTCTAGAATACTTCTTCCACATTTTTACTGCATATGTTTTATGATCACCTCTTCACATGACAATGATTTTCTATAAGGAGACTTTAAAAGCTTCCTAAAGACTAAATTGTTATTTACATTTTAGAAGATAGTCTCTTAGGCTCACAAACTGTTACCGGTCCGTATCCTATAAAATTTTGGTACTGTTGTCTACATTGGGAAATCCTATAGTCATTTCTTCCATTTACAAGCTTTCAAAAGTATTTTCCCCAGACTAGCTTCTGGCTCCGTATATTTTACACAATGAAATTATAGGCCTTGGTCAAGAAAAATCTAGATTATTTTACTTCTAATAGCTTAAATTTGTCTCTTAAAAACAAGTCAAGTGGGTCAGTCATATAGATCTAATTTTAATAACTTAGGTGGAAATATACTCAGTGTTCCATACAAAGACACCATAAGTAGAAATGCAAAGCCTACTGCTAGTTATCAGATATGAACAAATAAAATACTTTGGAGAAAGAAAATAAATACAGTAAGACTAAATATCAATAGCTAAATAACAATATGCCTGTATACATAAGTCTTAAAGTTTATATACAGAGTGTACTCAGACAATACAGAGTACATATTTAGTCATGTAGTCCTGCTCCACTGAAAGACCTCATTGTAAACACACTACTAAAACAAAAGAGTTCCCAAGCAAACAGAACAAACTGCTGACATAAGTGTAGCACTGACGTAACTGACGTATCTATTTGCCTTCAGTTGCTAGGATTCAGTGTATCCATTTTTCTCCAAGCTTTAAAACATGCAACTCTTTGATGTTATAAAATCAACAGAATGCTTGATATATATAAAACATTTCAAATTCTAATCTCCAATTTCTCGAAAACACTCATGTTTTCCCTACTGCAAAAAACAAATATAACTGAAAATTTTAGTTTCTTTACCAAAAACAACAGCAAAACGCGATTTCAATAAAATGAACTAAAAAGGCAAACTGCATACTTGCAAGTTACTGTCACAATAAAATTCTGAGAGCCACTTTAAAATAATCTCCTATCTATTCAGAAACTTTCTGAATCTCTGTAATCATAAAGGGCATTTTGCAATATTCAAAAAAAAAAAAAAGGAAATTATGTAGTGATCTGAGTAATAAGCTCCCAAAGCTGTTCCAATTAGCATCCATTTCACCTTCAGAATTATGATGCTAAGATATGTTCATCCATTAGATGCTAATAAATAAGCTGAATTACATGTGTTTGTTAGGCAAATAAAACAGAAATAGTGGCAACCTCAGGACTGTGTTTTATAATAGCTCCATAACTATCATTCGATCTCAAATTATGGGTCAGTGAGAAAGTTCCCCCAGGGACTTCTATCTGCTCTTGGTACAGCGCAGGTATGATGCATCATATGGGCTTGAAATACCTTTGGTTGAGAGGAAAACCAATCAAATTTCCAAGAAAACCTTTAGAAGTTCAACATTTAATAAGAAACAACACAGCTTCATTGTTTTCCTAACAGCATTGAACAATGTTGCTTCACATTTCCCACTGGTTTTCATTTAAATATTTTTTAACTTTTATATACTTTCGGATTCAACTTCCACACTGTATTTCAAGATTCAAATGTTTCAAATCAATTAAACATAACTTATTATAAGTTTATTATAAATTATTTATTCAAGTAACATTTAGGAAGTCACAACTTAGTAATTTTTCTGCCTATACAAAATTTTAGATCTTTATTACCAAACAATTAATATTCTTTACAAATCAAAAAAAAAAGTATTCTTCACAAATCAGAGTTTCATTTTAGTAAAAAAGCACCCTAACTGGCAATTATCTTAATTTTTGTTCCAAGTGTCTGCTTTTTCATTCTCACATCTGTAAGTAAAGCAAGGCTATTTGGGAGATACTTCAGTCAAATTTTACAAAAGCATCATTATCAAAAGGAACAAATATAAGTAATATTTACTTAAAATAATAACCTTGCATCCTGGGGGGTTTTATTTTAAAAATTATTTTTTTTAACATTTTATTTATTTTTGAGACAGGGAGAGACAGAGCATGAACAGGGGAGGGTCAGAGAGAGGGAGACACAGAATCTGAAACAGGCTCCAGACTCTGAGCGATCAGCCCAGAGCCCGACGTGCGGCTCGAACTCACGGACCGAGAGATCATGACCTGAGCCAAAGTCGGCCGCTTAACCGACTGAGCCACCCAGACACCCCTTAAAAATTATTTTAATAAAAGAATGAAACTTTCAGTTAACAAATAACATTGGGGGGCACTTGGGTGGCTCAGTCAGTTAAGCATCAACTCTTGATTTTGGCTCATGTCATGATCTCATAATTCATGAGTTCAAGCTCTGAGTGGGGCTCCACGCTAACAGCTTGGGATTCCCTCTCTCTTTCTCTGCCCCTCCCCACTTGCATGTACTCTCTCTCTCTCTCTCTCTCTCTCTCTCTCTCTCTCTCTCTCAAAATAAATAAATAAATATTTAAAAAACAAAATACAGGGGCACCTGGGTGGCTTAGTCGGTTTAGCATTCAACTTCAGCTCAGGCCATGATCTTGCGGTCCATGGGTTCGAGCCCCGCATCGGGCTCTGTGCTGACAGCTCAGAGCCTGGAGCCTGCTTCCGATTCTGTGTCTCCTTCTCTCTCTGCCCCTTTCCCACTCATGCTCTATCTCTCTCTATCTCTCAAAGATAAATAAATGTTAAGAAAAAAAATTAAAAACAAATACAAATATTGGCTTTTTTTTTTTAAGTAAACTCTAAGATTCAAGTTTTCTTTTTTTTTTAAGTAAACTCTAACGCACTGGCATATTTTTAAGTTAAACAGATATTAAGGCATTTTATTATTTATTACTCAAAATGTTTTTTGTTTTTTAAGGGAAGAGAAGAATCATTTGTTTTTTTAAGTTTATATTTTTATTTATTTTAAGAGACAAGGGAGGAGCAGAGAGGGGGAGACAGAATCCCAAGCAGGCTCTGCACTGTCAGCACACAGCCCAATGCCAGACTCAAACCCACAAACCTTGAGATCATGACCTGAGCCAAAGTCAAGAGTCACACCCAACCAATTGAACCACCCAGGTGCCCCATCAAGTTTTAATCATTAAAAAGACTAGATGTTTTCCTGTCATTTAAAATTGAAAATACCGTGAGAATGCAAGCTGGTGCAGCCACTCTGGAAAACAGTATGGAGGGTCTTCAAAAAATTAAAAATAGAACTATCCTAGGACCCAGCAATTGCACTACTAGGCATTTATCCAAGGGATACAGGTGTGCTGTTTCAAAGGGACACAAGCACCCCCATGTTTATATCAGCACTATCAACAATAGCCAAAGTATGGAAAGAGCCCAAATGTCCATCGATGGATGAATGGATAAAGAAAATGTGGTATATATATACAATGGAGTATTACTCGGCAATCAAAAATAATGAAATCTTGCCATTTGCAACTATGTGGATGGAACTGGAAGGTATTATGCTAAGTGAAATTGGTCAGTCAGAGAAAGACAAAAATCATACGAATTCACTCATGTGAGGACTTTAAGAGACAAAACAGATGAACATAAGGGAAGGGAAACAAAAATAATATAGAAACAGGGAGGGGGACAAAGCATAAGAGACTCATAAGTATGGAGAACAAACTGAGGGTTGCTGGAGGGGTTGTGGGAGGGGGGATGGGCTTAATGGGAAGGGGCACTAAGGAATCTACTCCTGAAATCATTGTTGCACTATATGCTAACTAATTTGGATGTAAATTTTAAAAAATAAAAAATTAAATTAAATAAATAAATAAAATTGAAAATATGGTTGGGGCACCTGGGTGGCTCAGTCAGTTAAGTGTCCGACTTTGGCTCAGGTCATGATCTTGTGGTTCGTGAGTTCGAGCCTCACATTGGGCTCTGTGCTGATGGCTCAGAGCTTGGAGCCTGCTTTGGATTCTGTGTCCCTCTCTCTCTTCCCCTCCCCCGCTCATGTTCTGTCTTCAAAAAATAAATAAAAACATTAAAAAAAATTTTTTTAGTTGAAAATATGGTCTCAATTTGAAGTAAATTATTCCCAAGAAACAAAGCGTTCCTTCTATATCTTAGAAACTGACCACTGTTTCAATAATCTGAAATTAATTCCAGGAGCTAAGCAACTTCTAATCACTGATATTATTTTCTTTAAAGTATAGATGCAGCACTAAAAGTTATATAACCTGTATTGGGGAGGTTATAAAATACAGTAGATTCCCACAACCAGCTCTTCTATAAGGACAGGATTAAATATTTATCATTAGCACCTAAGTGTGGAGAATATGAATGATCTGTATAATTCAAACAGAAGACATGTGTCACTGTCAGATAAGAAGAATGTCTTAAACAAACAAACAAAAACACAACTCAATCAATCAGTGAAAAGATTGGTGGAAGAAGTTAGCTATAAATTTCATATGCGTGAAGAATTTCTCTACCTACATCCAACTAAAATATTCAATCACTTAAATCATGCAGCCTTGAAACAAATATGGATGAAAGGCTAACATCATCCCAGGGTGTGGACTTACATCAGCAACGATAACAGGGCTTACGATGCCCACCTGTAGCACACAGGTAGAATCACTCTGTCTACATGCAGCCCTAGGTCTTGTTTCACAGAGAAAAATCCATGATCAGTGAGAAACTTCAAGTTATTGAGGATGGTGACCAAAACCTACTTGAAATTTCAACTTCAGTATGCTTAATATGATAACCCTAAATTTAGGGGAATGTATAACCTCAATTCATGAAAGATGAGAAAAATATTTCCATAGCAGTTAGTTGTTCTTTAAGATGAGAAAGGTTTAAAGTTAAATGAGGACATAATGAGTAGATCAAACACATAGTAGGTCTGAGGAGGATATAGTATATCCATATCCAGTTCTAGGGCAGGTACAGAGGGAGATGTTAGGGAGTGGTAACAGATTAGTACAACTCTTTTCAAACTTTGAAAAACTGTTTTACATTACCTAGCAAAACTGAAGACAGATAAAACCTACAACCTAGATATATAACCTAGCAAGTCCATTCAGGGTAAATACAACAGAAACTGAAACCAAATGAAAGTATGCTTTCTAACCATAATAAAATTAGACTAGAAATCAGTAACAAAAAGATAACAGAAATACTCCAGACACTTAGAAACTAAACAACTTCTCAATAAGCTATGGTTCAAAGAGGAAGTTCCAAGGGAAACTACAAAATAGTTTCAATTGAGTAAAAATTAAATACGACATATCAAAATTTATGGCATGCAGATAGGATTTTGCTTAGAGGAAAAGGTAAAACATTAAATGCTTATATTAGAAAAGGAGAGGGGCGCCTGGGTGGCGCAGTCGGTTAAGCGTCCGACTTCAGCCAGGTCACGATCTCGCGGTCCGTGAGTTCGAGCCCCGCGTTGGGCTCTGGGCTGATGGCTCAGAGCCTGGAGCCTGTTTCCGATTCTGTGTCTCCCTCTCTCTCTGCCCCTCCCCCGTTTGTGCTCTGTCTCTCTCTGTCCCAAAAATAAATAAACGTTGAAAAAAAAATATTTAAAAAAATAAAAAGATTTTTTGAGAAAGATAAACCTTAGGCTCCTGGTTGGCCTAGTCAGTAGAGCATGTGAATCTTGATCTTGGGGTTGAAAGTTCAAGTCCCAAACTGGGCATAGAGCCTACTTTTTAAAATTTTAAATGAATGAATGAATGAATGAATGAATGAATGAATAAATGGTGACAATGTTAATAAATGTGATTTAAAAAGCGGGGGGGGGGGGGGTGCCTGGGTGGCTCAGTTGGTTAAATGTCCAACTGGAGCACAGCTCAGATCTTCATCTACACATCTGCCTTCCCCCACTGTGCTGGACATGAAGCCTACTCAAAAAAAAAAAAAAAAAAAAAAAAAGATAAACCTATAAGAAGACTGACAGAGCAAAATGAGAGAAAAGACACAACTTATCCACAGCAGGAATGAAAGAGGGATATCACTACGGACCCCACAGAATTTAAAAGGGTAACAAAAGACTACTACAAACAACACTTTCCTATAGGCAATGCAGATGAAATGGACCAACTCCTTGAAAACTGCAAACTATCAAAACTCACCAATAACAAAATAGATACCCTGAACGATCCTATAATTATTAAACTTAATGCATAGTTTAAAACTTTTCAAACAGAAAACGAAATTTCTAGTCCCAGATGGCATCTCTGGCAAATTTTTCCAAACATTTCAAAAAGAAAAACAAAAAAACAATTCTACATACTCCCTTCAGAAAATAGAAGAGACAGCACTCTCCAACTCACTACCCTGATTATGAAAACCAGACAAAAACAGTACACAAAGAAAACTACAGACCTATATCCCTCATGAACACAGATGTAAAACTTAACAAAATATTACCAAATCAAATCCAGCAATATATGAGTAATAATACACTACAACCAAATGGGACTTACCCCAGCAATGCAAAGCTGGTTCAATATTCAAAAACCAATGAGTGTGGGGCACTTGGGTGACTCAGTCGGTTAAGCGTTGGACTGCAGCTCAGGTCATGATATCACAGCTTGTGAGACTGAGCCCCATATCAGGCTCTGTGCCGACAGCTCAGAGCCTGGAGCCAGCTTCAAATTCTTTGTCTCCCTCTTTCTCTGCCCCTCCCCTACTCACACTCTGTGTCTCCCTCTCTCTCTCAAAAATAAATAATAAAACATCAAAAAATTAAAAAAAGAATGAATGTAATCCACCATATTAAGAGTCTAAAGAAAAAAATATGACCATATCACATGATGCAAAAAAAGCATTTCACAACATCTAACTCTCAGCAAGCAATCTAATAACATCTATAAGGTAGAGTCGATACCATATTTAATGGTGAAAGATTGAATGCCTTCCCCCTAGATTTAGAACAAGGAAAAGAAAGATGTTGACTCTTCTTTAGCATAGTACTAGAAATCCTAACCAGTTCAAAAAGGCAAGAAAAAGAAATAAAAGGCACACAGATTAGAAAGGATATTAATATTGTTTACATAGGAAAATCTCAAGGAATTTATAAAAACTACTCCTATAACTAATAAGTGAATTTAACAAGGTCACAGGATACAAATTCAGCACACAAAACAATCATATCTCTTTTTTTTCTTTTTTTTAATAATCTCTACACCCAACATAGGAATCAAACTCATGATCCTGAGATCAAGAGTCACATGCTCTTCTGAGTAAGCCAACCAGGCACCCCAACAATCATATTTCTACATACTAGCAATCAACAATTAGAAACAAAAATACAAAAAAACACCATTTATAATAACTCCCAAAAATGAACTATGTAGATGTAAATCTATCAAAAGGTGTACAGGATTTCCATGTTGAGAATTACAAAACACTGATGAATAAAGTCAAAGAAGACCTAAATAAACAGAGAGATAATGCATATTCATGGAATAGAAGACTTGACATAGTGAAAATGTCAATTCCACCAAAACTGATTCTATAGGTTTAATGAAAGTATAATCAAAATCCCAAATTTTTTTGTCAATACAAACAAGCTAAGTCTAAAATTTATATGAGAAGGCAAAGGAACAAAACAATTTTGAAGAAGAAGGCAGTGCAGTATTATCAAAGGGAAAGATACATTGACTAATGGGATAGAATAGAGAACCCAGAAATAGACCCACATAAAATAGCTAAATTGGGGCACCTGGGTGGCTCAGTCAGTTAAGCAGCCGACACTTGGTTTCGGCTCAGGTCTTGATCTCACAGTTTGTGGATTGGAACCCCAGCATTGGGCTCTGCACTGACAGCATGGAGCCTGCTTGGGACTCTGTCTCCCTCTCTCTCTGCCCCTCCCCTGCTCGCTCGCTCTCTCTCTCTCTCTCTCTCTCTCTCTCCCTCTCTCTCTCTCAAAAATAAATAAACATTTTTTTAAAAGTCTTTATGGCACAAAAAAGGACACTCAGATCAATGGAACAGAATAGAAAACCCAGAAATGGACCCACAAACCTATGGCCAACTAATCTTTGACAAAGCAGGAAAGAATATCCAATGGAATAAAGACAGTCTCTTCAGCAAGTTGTGCTGGGAAAACTGGACAGTGACATGCAGAAGAATGAACCTGGACCACTTTCTTACACCATACACAAAAATAAACGCAAAATGTAAGACAGGAAGCCATCGAGGAGAAATCCTCGAGGAGAAATCCTCGAGGAGAAATCCTCGAGGAGAAAACAGGCAAAAACCTCTTTGACCTTGGCCACAGCAACTTCTTACTCAACACATCTCTGGAGGCAAGGGAAACAAAAACAAAAATGAACTATTGACACCTCATGAAAATAAAAAGCTTCTGCACAGTGAAGGAAACAATCAGCGAAACTAAAAGGCAACCGACGGAATGATAGAAGATATTGGCAAACGACATATCAGATAAAGGGTTAGTATCCAAAAATCTATAAATCAAAATCAACACCCAAAAAACACATTATCCAGTGAAGAAATGGGCAAAAGACATGAATAGACACTTCTCCAAAGAAAACATCCAGATGGCCAACCGACACATGCAAAAATGCTCAACTTCACTCATCATCAGGGAAATACAAATCAAAACCACAATGAGATAGCACCTCACACCTGTCAGAATGGCTAAAATGAACAACACAGGCAACAACAGATGTTGGCAAGGATGCAGAGAAAGAGGATCTCTTCTGCACTGCTGGTGGGAATGCAAACTGGTGCAGCCACTCTGGAAAACAGTATGGAGGGTCTTCAAAAAATTAAAAATAGAACTACTCTAGGACCCAGCAATTGCACCACTAGGTATTTATCCAAGGGACACAGGTATGCTGTTTCAAAGGAACACATGCACCCCCATGTTTATAGCAGCACTATCAACAATAGCCAAAGTATGGAAAGAGCCCAAATGTCCATCGATGGATGAATGGATAAAGAAGATGTGGTATATATATACAATGGAGTATTACTCGGCAATCAAAAATAATGAAATCTTGCCATTTGCAACTATGTGGATGGAACTAGAGGGTATTATGCTAAGCGAAATTAGTCAGAGAAAAACAAATATCATATGAATTCACTGATATGAGGACTTTAAGAGACAAAACAGATGAACATAAGGGAAATAAAAATAATATAAAAACAGGGAAGGGGACAAAACATAAGAGACTCTTAAATATGGAGAACAAACAGAGGGTTACTGGAGGGGTTGTGGGAGGGGGGATGGGCTAAATGGGTAAGGGGCACTAAGGAATCTACTCCTGAAATCATTGTTGCACTATATGATAACTAACTTGAATGTAAATTTAAAAAAATAAATTAAATTAAAAAATAAAATAAAAAATAGTCTTCACAAATATATATACATATATACATATATATGTACACATATGTATATGTACACACATATATATGTGTGTGTGTATATATATATATATATATATATATATATATAGTTAAATTGATTTTTGACAAAGGCACCAAGGCCATTCAATGGACATCTGTATGTAGAAAAACATGAACCCAAACTTAACTCTTTATACAAAAATCAATTCAAAATAGATCATAGATCTAAAAGTAAAATGTAAAACTATAAATCTTTTAGAAGAAAACATAAGAGAAAATCTTCATGACCTGGAGTCAGGGAAAGAGTTCCTAAACATGACACCTAAAACATGACCCATGAAAAAGGAAAAACTGATAAACTGAACTTCATCAAAACTTAAATCTTTGCTCTCTGAAAAACAGTTCATTGAATGAGAAGTCAAGCTACAGAGGGGAGAAATATTGACAAATTACATATCCAACAAAAGACCTGAACCCTTAAACCCACCTCTCCAAAGATGATATATAATGGGAAAAAGAAAAAAAAATATTCAAAATCATTAGCAGCCATTAGAGAAATGCAAATTAAAACTCTGATGAGATACCATTACACATATTCAAGTAATGAAAATGAAAAATGATAACAATACCAAGTGCTGGTGAGGGTGTGGAGCCACTGGAACCTTCATACATTACCGGTGAGACTGAAAAATGGCACAACCACTCTGGAAAACAACTGGCAATTTCTTACAAAGTTAAACATATACTTATCACATGACCTAGCAACCCTACTCTTAGGTATTTATCCTAGAGAAATAAAAACTCATGTTCACACAAAAATCTTTATATGAATGTTGATAGCAGTTCTAGTCATAATCAACATATTTGGAAACAACTCAAATATCCTTCAACAAATGAATGGATAAACAACCTGAGGTACATACAGCCAATGGACTACTACTCAGCAATAAAAAGGAGTATGTTACATACATCTTAGAAGACTCTCAAAGGCATCACGCTAAGTGAAAGAAGCCAATCTCAAAAGGTTCCATGCTGTTTGATTCTGACATTCTCAAAAAGGTAAAACTACAACGAAAGAGGGTTAGTGGTTGGCAAGGGTTAGGAGAGGAGAGAAGATATGACTACAAAGACACAGTACAAGAGAATTTTGGGGGGTAAAGGAACTATTTGGCATTCTGATCATTATGATGGATCTGCAAATCTGTATTCATGTCTATAGTATATAAACCATTACCATATAGAACTACATGCCTAAAAAGTCCATTTTACTATGGTAATTTACAATTTTTAATTAAAAAATATAAAAGGTAAGCACCTAAGGTCTGGGGGAAGGAGTAAATGAGACTGTTTGTAATAAAGCACTTTGCATAATGTCAAACACATAGGAAATGCTCATCATATAAGTTATTTCTATTAAGTCCTAACCTGAAAAGGTAAAGATCATGGGCTACCTCATCCTGTACCATGGGCCTCATAACAAAGCCTGGATTACTTCCCCAATCTTCAGAGTGATTTGGCTTTAGAAGAGACTTAAGATAAGAAGAGATAAGCTTCTTCCCTTTTTCAGACGAACTCAGAGTGTATTCTCAAATGATAAGACCAAAAAACTATAATATACAATCGAATTTAAGTACCACCTTTCTTATCCTAGGTTCTACTTCTGGTTTTCATTTTATTAGGGTTTATATCAGAAAAAAAGAAAAATAAGACTAGAATCCTATTATGTAAACCCACAAATATATTACCAATGGGTTTTAGACAAGGGTGCAGAGACAATTCAATGGGCGAAGGAAAAGTCTTTGTAACAGTGCTGGAACAACTAGTTATCTACATGGAAAAAAGAAATCTTGACCTTCAATCCATACACAAAAAAATTAATGCAAGTTAGAACACAGGCCATAAAGCTCTCAGAAGAAAACATAAAAGAGTTATCTTTGAGATATTCAAGTAGACAGACAAAAGTTTCTTAGAATATAAAAAAAGTACTGGGGTGCCTGGGTGGCTCAGTTAGTTAAGCATCTGACTCTTGATTTCAGCTCAGGTCATGATCATCACAATGTGTGGGATCAAGCCCCACATCAGGCTCTGTGCTGACAGTGCAGAGCCTGCTTGGGATTCTCTCTCTACCTCTCTCTGCCTCTCTCCTGCTCGTGCTCTCTCTCAAAATAAATAAACAAACTTTAAAAAAAATAAAGTAACACAAAATAAACAGGTAAGAAAGACCTGTAAGCACAAATAAAATTGAGTGTTAAGAGCAATAACAGATGCACAGTAAGAGGGAAGTGACTCAATTTTGTCAAGACAGAAAGCAATGAAGAAGGTCTAATGTAGCCGCAGTTTTAAAATAATGTACCCTCCATGCAACTCTGTAAAAATTACAGTTGCAAAAACAAGGGAATGTAAGACTTAAAATATTGTTATGTAAAAGAAGTTGAGATTAGAAATGACTTTTTCTATTTTCATGATGAAAGGCAATGTCTTTTCCTCAATCCTAGGTTTCTATGAGGAGCAATCTTCCCTAATAACTCTGGCCTCTCTCTATTCCCTCACCGTTTTTTGTTTTTTTTTGTTTTTTTTTTTTTTTTTCCTAGAAGGGGAATAGGGACTTACATGATTGGGAAATTTAGACTAAAGAGTTATGTAAGCATAACTATATCCATGTATGTACTGTTGGGAGCCTACCTGCTACCTGGAAAGAGTACTCCAGTGCTCCTCCATGGTTAGGCTTCTCTACAAATAGGAAGGACATTCCTGGCCCCGTCCTGCCTGTGACCAGGTACATCTATTTAACTCTAGGGTTCAGTATTAAAAAAAAAAAAAAAAAAAACTTGCCTGAAAAGTAAGGCAAGTCCTCCAGTATAAGCTTTATCAGAAATAAAGGTGGTATTCTGATAACTTATCTGTCATTCTTTTCTTAATTTGTTCAGAATTTGGGCAGGGAATATGGGTGCTATTTATTGAGCCCCCCTCAGACATTATAATATTACAACGTCCTTCTGTCTAATTTAAAATAAAATCTTCAGGGGCGCCTGGGTGGCGCAGTCGGTTAAGCGTCCGACTTCAGCCAGGTCACGATCTCGCGGTCCGTGAGTTCGAGCCCCGCGTCAGGCTCTGGGCTGATGCCTCAGAGACTGGAGCCTGTTTCCGATTCTGTGTCTCCCTGTCTCTCTGCCCCTCCCCCGTTCATGCTCTGTCTCTCTCTGTCCCAAAAATAAATAAACGTTGAAAAAAAAATTTTTTTAATAAAATCTTCACTTTTATCTTACGGTAAACTTCTGGGTGTTGTATCCTTACATGATTCTTCTTCATAGCCCTCATAGCTCCTGGCAGAATGCCTTAGCAGTGTCTGCTGAAGGAACGAATTTTCAGATATTAAAGCTAATTCTATATGGTGCTTATTTTTACAAGAGAAGAAAACAATAAATGACATATAATGATACATATTGGCATTTACTAATGTGTATGTAGGCACTTCTGCTCTTAAGAAAATTATTTCCCTGTATACTTGTAAAAATTCACACCCATACATATTTTTGTCCACTTTAAACCATTACCATTTACACAGTGGAAGATCTTCACAGAACTTCATCTAAACGCAGTACAGCACAGTGCCTAAGGCTGACTGGAGTGAGAAACGGGGTTAGGGGAGCTGCTCTACATACACCATTTCTCTTCCTTCTGTTCTCTTATCTTGTCTCCCTCTTACCATCCCTGGGGTGGGGCTGCATAGCTGTCAACATGGTTAGTAGTGAACTATGAAGCAACAGTTATGGGTGAAGTTCCAATATACCTCAAACTCCAAAATGACAAACTGGAACAAAAAATTATAGGGGATAGGAAGTTAGGGTTGCAATAACGGACAAATTCTTTACCTTGCAGACCAAGGGTTCTTAACCTTGACGTCCGAAACTTCAAAACATAAGAAACCCCCAATAAACCCTTTCAATCCATTTTTAAATCATTGTTAGTATCTTTTCTTTGTTGTCCTAATACTGGCAATTGCTAACAGAATTTCCCCCATATAGTCCCTTATACAAGACTTTTCTACTTAATACAGGTTGCAAGAGAACTGCGGGTGTAATAAAAAGGTATTGTTTGAAAGATCTAAATTTATTAGCCTTACCATTGATTTTAGAGTAATTTGGCATAAACTGCGAAGCAATTTGAAGATGAAAATTTTAACTATTAGTAACAAAACAACACCAACAATTAACCTATTGAGAGTTTGCCAGGTACCAGACACTGCTCCAGGAATTTTCCAGGCTATTAATTCATTTAATTCTCTAACAACACCTCACATCAGTGAGACAGATGTTATTATTACCCCTAGTTTTACAAAGTTTATTAAATAACATGTCCAACATCCTTAAGTGGCAGAAATGCCATTTAAACTCAAGCAGTCTGGCTTTGACATTGTGCAACACAACTTCCTATTAATGAGAATACCAAAGATTGGAAATCATCTCCACCTACAGTTCTTCCTTTACTCAAGGGTAACATGGAACTATGATGAAAAATGACAGTAAATACAGTCATAGATAGATGTAAGAGTAAATACAGTCATAGATAACCACTGTGAACTCACAAATGTACTAATGAGAAACACAAAATAGAAATGTTGGAGCCTTGTTCTCAGGGAGCTTACATCCTAGGGAGCACGCGCATACATAAGAAAACAACAAGCTGTTACCCGAGAAAGCCAAGCTTTTCATCACTTCTCCCAAGTCAGCAACTTTCCATTCTCTATGGTAGCTACTGATACTAATGATACTACTAACCTTTCACACACCCAGACCTGAAATGCCTTCATACTGAGAGTCTCACTTTCCGAATTTTTCCTTCCAGGGTAAATGCTATTATTTTCTACTGATTCAGTCCTAGCTCATTCATTCTCCCGTCGCAAATTAGGCACTGCTGGTAACGTTTTATAACATCACGGTTGCTTAGTTTTACCTATGTATCTGTTATTAGCATTTCTTCTTGATTTCAGTTCTTTGTGCCTGAACCATATGTATTTTTGGTGAGACAAATTCCCAATTTTTGCTGGTCTCAAACGATTTTAATTTGTTCTCTTCCCAGAAAGTTTTGCTGGACATTGATTTCTAGTTTGACAGATGTTTTCCCTCAGCACACGAAGGATGACACTCTACTGCTTTCTGGAACCACTGCGGCTACTAATAAGTCACCTTTCAGTATAATTGTCACTCATCTCTTTTTGTAGTTAATGTCTCTTTTCTCTCTGACTCCTTTTAGTACTTCTCTTTTTTGTGTGTTCTGAATGTTGCAATGATACATCTGGGGTGGATTTCTTTTTATTTTGCTTAAGATTCAGAGGGCTTTCTGGCTATCAGTCGTATTTTTCATCAGAGCTATAGAATTCAACTTTACACCCATTATCTCCTCAAATATTGCCTGTTTTCCATTTTCTTATAGCCTTTCAGAACTTCAATTAAATCCATGTTAAATTTTTTGTCCTCATTCTCCAAGTTGCTCTATTTCTCTTAACTTCCATCTCTTTTTTTCTCTGCAGAATGTTATGGATAGTTTCTACAGATCTACCTTCGGGTTCACAAATTCTGCCCTCAACTGCTAATTAATATATACATCAGGTTTTCAATTTGTGGTTATTTCTTTCATCTTTAGAAGTTCTATTTTTCAAGTCTGTCGACCCTCTGTTAACCCATCATTTTCCCAACTTCCTATTTTATTTCTTTAAACATATTAACATTTCCTATACCTAGTAGATGACATTTCTGACCTCTGAAGACTTTCGGGATGTGATTTTTTTTTTTTTTTTTTTTTTTGCTGTATACTTTTTTCTGCATGTTCGTACTCATTGTGCCTTGTTTCCTTGCATGTTTTATGGATATTTTTTTTAACTTTTTTTTAACGTTTATTTTTAAGACAAAGAGAGACAGAGCACAGGTAGGGGAGGGGCAGAGAGAGAGGGAGACACAGATTCGAAAGCAGGCTCCAGGCTCTGAGCCTTCAGCACAGAACCCGACACGGGGCTCGAACTCATGAACCGTGACATCATGACCTAAGCTGAAGTCGGACACTTAACTGACTGACCCACGCAGGCGCCCCTATGGATCTTTGATGAATGCAGTGCTCAATTTTTATCTGTGGGAATTAATTTGAGGAATTTGAATTTACTCCTAACAATCACCTGGGACCACTTTACATTTTTCACTTGTGTTTTCTCAGTCTGCATATATAGCATTAATTTCAATAAAAAAACTAAGTAAGTACTTTATTTTTCCAATTATAATTCTGGAAAGGGCAAAAGTATGGAACACAGTAAAAAGATTAGTGACTGCCAGGGGTGGGGAGTGGGGAAGGAATAAATACGTGGGCAGAGGATATTTAGGGCAGTGAAAGTACTTTTTATTTTCTGTAATGATGCGTACTTGTCATTATACATTTGTCTAAACCCATAGATTGTATGTACAACACCAAGAGTGAAACCTAGTGGAAAGTATGGACTTGGAGTGATTACGATGTGTCAATGTAGGTAGGCCCTCAGTTGTACCAAATCTTGTGGGAGATGTTAATAATGGAACAGACTATACCAGGTTGAGGGCAAAGTGTATATGGGAAATTTCTGTACGTTCCCCTCAATTTTCCAGTGAACTTTAAACTCCTCTAAAAAAAAAACCTCAGGTCTTAAAAATAATAATGACAACTTAATTAAGCCTTAGTTTTAAAATTTTTTAATTAAATGAGAACCATAAAGATTACACACACACAAACACAAACTGTTAGAATAAACAAATTCAGGAAAGCTGCAGAACACAAAATCAACACATATAAATCAGCTATACTCTACACACTGACAATGAACAATTCAAAAATAAAATTAAGAAACAAGTCCACTTACAATAGCAGCAAAATAGATACTTAGGAAAAAACTTAACCAAAGAGGAAAAAGTCTCATACACTGAAAACTATAAAACGCTGCTCAAAGAAATTAAAACACAAATAAATAGAAAAACTAATAAATACAAAGATATCCCATGTTAATGGATGGTAAGATGTAATATGGTTAACATAACACTATTCAAAGCAATCTGTGAATTCAAAGCAAAGCCTATGAAAATTCCAACAATGATTATGCTAAGTGAAATAAATTAGTCACAAGAGGGTAAATACTGTAGGATTCCACCTCTATGAGGTATCTAAAGTAGTCAAACTCATAGAGACAGAAAGTAGAATGGCAGTTATCAGGGGCCAGGAGGAGGCAGAATACAGAGTTATTTAATGGTTATATATTTTGTTTAGGTAGGTAAGAAACGTTTTAGAGATGGATGGCAGCTATGGTTGCACAACAGTGAGAATGTACTTAATGCCACTAAAATGTACACTTAAAAATGGTTACAATGATAATTTTTATGTTATGTGTATTTCACCACAAAAAAAGAAAAAAGAAAAGAAAAGAAAAAGAAAGAAAAAAAGAAAAGAAACATACAATCCTCCAACACTGAATCAGGAAGAAACAGAAAATCTGAACAGGTTGATTATTAGTAACGAAACTGAATCAGTAATCAAAAGACTCCCAAGAAACAAAATCCAGGACCAGATGGATTCACAGGTGAATTCCACCAAATATTGAAAGGACAGTTAATACTTATTTTCCGCAAACTATTCTGAAAAATAGAAGGAAAAGGGAAGCTTCCAAATACATTGTGCAAGGCCAGCATTACCCTGACACCAAAACCAGACACTACAAAAACAAAAACAAAAGAAAACAATAACAACAAAACAAAATAACAACAACAAAAACCACAGGCCAGTATCTCAGATGAACATAGATACTAAAATCCTCAGCAAAATACAGCAAACTGCATTCAACAATACATTAAAAGGATCATTCGCCATGATCAAGCGGGATTTATTCCAGCAAAACAAAGATGGCTCAATACCCACAAATGAACATGATACACATTAACAAAATGAAGGATAAAAATCACATGACCATCTCAATAGATACAAAAAAACACTTCACAAAATTCAACATCCATTCATGATAAAATGCTCAATAAAGTCGGTTCAGAAGGAATACACACATTAAAAAAAAAGTCATACATATATGAAAAACCCACAGCTAATATTATACTCAATGGTGAAAAACAGCTTTTCCTTTAAGACAAGAATGCCCATTCTCATCACTTTTTATTCAACATAGTATGGGAAGGCCTAGCCACACAGTCAGACAAGAAATAACTAAAAGGCATCCAAATGTATAAGGAAAAAGTAAAACTCACTATTTGCAGAAGACATAATAGTAGACACAGAAAACCCTAAAGACTCCACCAGAAAACTATCAGAATAAATGACTTCAATAAAGTTGTAGTATACAAAATAACCTACAGAAATCTGTAATGTTTCCATACAATAATGAAGTAGCAGAAAAAGATACTAACAAAACAATTCCACTTACAATAGCACCAAAAAGAATACAATACCTAGGAATAAACTTAATCAAAAAACTGAAAGATCAGTACTCTGAAAACTATAAAACACTGATGAGAGAAAGTAAAGACCAAACAAATGGAAAGATATTCCATGTTCATGGACTGGAAGACTGAATACTGCTAAAATGTCCATACTGCCCAAAGCAATCTATAGAACCAATGCAATTCCTATCAAAATATCAATAGCATGTTTCACAGAACTAGAACAAACAATTCTAGAATTTATATGGAACCACAAAAGACCCCAAATAGCCAAAGCAATCTTGAGAAAGAAAAACAAAGTTGTAGGTGTCACAATCCCAAATTTCAAGATATCCTACAAAGATACAATGATCAAAACAGTACGGTACTGGCACAAAAAGAGACACCTAGATCAATAGAACAGTACAGAGAACCCAGAAATAAATCCACATGTCACCTAATCCATAACAGAGGAGGCCAGACAGTCCCTTCACTAAATGGTGCTGGGAAAACTAGACAGCTACATGCAGAAGAATGAAACTGGACCACTTTCTTACACCACATACAAAACTAAACTCAAAATGGATTAAAGACCTAAATGTGAGACCTGAAATATAAAACTCCTATAAGAAAATATAGCCAGTCATCTCTTTGACATCAGCCTTAGCAACATTTTTCTACACATGTCCCCTCAGGCAAGGGAAACAAAAGTAAAAATAAACAATTGAGACTACACCAAAATAAAAAGCTTTTGCAGAGCAAAGGAAGCAATCAAGAAAACAGAAAGGTGGGCACCTGGGTAGCTCAGTCGGTTAAGCATTCGACTTCAGCTCAGGTCATGATCTCGAGGTTTGTGAGTTCAAGCCCCACGTTGAGCTCTGTGCTAGCAGCTCAGAGCCTGGAGCCTGCTTCGGATTCTGTGACTCCCTCTCTCTTTGCCCCTCCCCTGCTCACGCTCTGTCTCTGTCTCTCAAAAAATAAACATTAAAAAAAAGAAAAAAATTTTTAAAAGGAAACAAAAAGGCAACCTACAAATGGGAGAAGATATCTGCAAATGATATATCTGATAAGGGGTTAATATCCAAAATATATAAAGAATTTTTAAAACTCAACATCAAAAACACACATAATCTGATTTAAAAATGGGCAGAGGACCTGAATAGACATTCCAAGGAAGACATACAGATGGCTAACAAACACACGAAAAGATGCTCAGCATCTCTAATCATCACGTAAATGAAAATCAAAACCATAAGGAGAAACCACCTTATACCTACTGGAATGGCTAGTATCAAAAAGACAAGAAATAACAACTGTTGGGAAAATGTGGAGAAAAAGGAACCCTTACACACTGCTGCTAGAAATATAAGCTGGTACAGCCACTGTGGAAAACAGTATGGAGGCTCCTCAAAAAATTGAAAATAGAAATACCTTAAGATTCAGTAATTCCACTACTGGGTATTTACCCAAAGAAAATGAAAACACTAATTCAAAAAGATATATTTTTTTTAAAGATTTATGCACCCCTATGTTTAGTGCAGCATTATTTACAATAGCCAAGATATGGAAGCAACCTAGGTGTCCATGAATAGATGAAGGGATAATGAAAATGTGGTACATGTATACAATGGAATATGACTCAGACATAAAAAAGGATGACAACATGGTTGGCCTAGAAGGTATTATGCTAAGCGAAATAAGTTGGAAAAAGACATATATAATTTCACTTACATGTGTAATCTAAAGAACAAAACAAATGAACAAATAAAAAGGGAAGAAACAGACCCATAAATACAGAGAACTGCTAGCTGCCAGAGGGGAGGGGGAAACAGGATAGGTAAAATAGGTAAAGAGGAATGGAAGGTACATGCTTCCAGTTACGGAATGAATAAATCATAGGGATGAAAGGTACAGGATAGGAAATATAGTCAATGGTATTGTAACAGTGTTATACAGTGACAGATGGTGCCTGTGCTTCTGGTGAGCACTGCATAACATACAGTTACCCAATCACTACGTTGTTTGTACACCTGAAACTAATGTAACACTGCATGTCAACTATTCTTCAATTGAAAAAAAAAAAAAAAACTGGGGGAGGGGGGAGGGGAGGGAGGGTACCTGTCAGGTTCAGTTGATAGATCATGCAACTCTTTTTTTAATTTTTTTTTCAACGTTTTTATTTTGGGGACAGAGAGAGACAGAGCATGAACGGGGGAGGGGCAGAGAGAGAGGGAGACACAGAATCGGAAACAGGCTCCAGGCTCCGAGCCATCAGCCCAGAGCCCGACGCGGGGCTCGAACTCACGGACCACGAGATCGTGACCTGGCTGAAGTCAGACGCTTAACCGACTGCGCCACCCAGGCGCCCCTGATCATGCAACTCTTGATCTCATGGCCGTGAGTTCAAGCCCCACACTGGGCATAGAGCTTACATTAAAAAAAAAAAAAAAAAAAAAAAGTACAAGGGCCCTCTTGTTATATGTTACTATATTTTATTCCTCCTCAATTCCCTTGAGCCAAAGTCAACATAGGCATCCCATATCTTCAGCCATATTTATTTCTCATTTACCCTTTCACTGGGGGAGTAACACTTTGGGTCTCACCTAGATTCCTGAGTTTGGACAGACTATAGATTTTATCTCTTGAGCCTGGCCATATCTAACAGAAGCAAATGTTCAAAGTCTCCAAGGATGGTGAGAAACTCTTCCAGTGAAAGCTGGTTTTACTGTCTGCTTCCCTCTCAGAATTCCTACTGAAGGACAGCAGAATATGCCATCCCCAAATATGCCACTTCGGCATACTGAGTACTTTGAATTAGCATAGAAAATACAGTCAACAATACTGTAATAACTTTGTGTGGTGACAGATAACCACACTCATCATAGTATTTCATCAGGTATATTACTGTCAAACCACTATGCTGTTTACCTGAAACTAATACTGTATGTCAACTACACTCAATAAAAAATAGAAATTTAAAAATAAATAAAAATAAAGGTACTTGAGAAACAGCTAGTGCAAGATGGACAGTCTAACCCTCCTTTGTCTCCCCCACCCTCAAAGCAGGAGATAAATCTCCAGTGAGAAAGGTACCTCTCCCAGTGCCAGGAGAGTAGAAAGCATCCTTATCACCAGAGATGGGAAATTAGAGCCAAGAA
The DNA here is from genome assembly GCF_016509475.1 of Prionailurus bengalensis. NCBI lineage: Eukaryota > Metazoa > Chordata > Mammalia > Carnivora > Felidae > Prionailurus > Prionailurus bengalensis. The sequence goes on along the minus strand of NC_057346.1, from coordinate 71,328,152 downwards.
GGCTGTATAAACAAAAACTTGTTACTTCTTCACCAATTTACTACCCCAAGCCCAAACCTCTTTGTCTTGTCAATTCCTCACACATGTATTGTTTCTTTGTCTAAAAGGTATAAAAGATTCCTTCTTTGGTCACTTCTTTGAGTTTCATATTTGTATGAGACTCCCGCATATGCAGTCAAATTTGTTTTTCTACCGGTAATCTGTTTTATGTCAATTTAATTATTAGACCAGGCAAAGAACCTAGAAGGGAAATGTTTTCTACCCTACACTACCTTCAGTTCTTTTTTGGGATCTGAGATTTTCTTACTCAGTGATTCCTTTCAAAAAGTATTCCATAAAATGTTTAAACCTGTAGTTTAGTTGTTTCAGCTGGGAGAGTTCTTAGGGGTTTGTTTACACTGGTAAATGGCACTCAGCATATTATGGTATTTTCTCTGTACTAGCTAAGTGATTTAGAGCTAGTTAATTTGCCTTTCTGCTTTAGTGTCTAGCTGCAAAACAGGATCTCAATAATTATTTCACAGGGTTGTTAAGACTAACACATAGTAAATACTTGGTAATTACTACATCTTATGATAATCCCTCTTTTCTGATCCTGGGTTACATTACTTTATTGCCTATATTATTTTTTACCACTGATATTGACATTTCTGATAAAGGACTTAAACCTCTTTTTTAGTTATTAGCATTGATTGGTCACTCAAAGTGAACAGTTTGCCTGATTTGACTATGTTTTGTGTGACTTTTCAATCTCTTAGTTGAAAAGAAGTTATTTATCTCCATACACACTTAGAGTAAGGTAGAAATCACACCAGAATAACTTTTTTTAAGTTTATTCATTTTGAGAGAGAGAGACAGAGCACATGAGAGAGACAGAGTACATGAGAGACAGAGAGGGACAGAGAGAATCCCAAGCAGGCTCCCTACAGCCAGTGCAGAGCCTGACATGGAGTTTGAACCCACAAACCATGAGATCATGACCTGAGCTGAAACCAAGGGTTGGCTGCTTAACCAACGGATTCACCCAGGTGCCCCTACACGGAGTAACTTTAACACAGAGAACAAACTGAAGGTTGATGGCAGGGGGAGAGGGGAAAGTGGGTGATGGGCATTGAGAAGGGCACTTGTTGGAATGAGCACTGGGTGTTGTACGTAAGCGATGAATCACGGGAATCTACCCCCAAAACCAAGAGCTCACTGTATACACTGTATGTTAGCCAACTTGACAACAAATTATATTAAAAAACTAAAATAGGGGTGCCTGGGTGGCGCAGTCGGTTAAGCGTCCGACTTCAGCCAGGTCACGATCTCGCGGTCCGTGAGTTCGAGCCCCGCGTCGGGCTCTGGGCTGATGGCTCAGAGCCTGGAGCCTGTTTCCGATTCTGTGTCTCCCTCTCTCTCTGCCCCTTGCCCGTTCATGCTCTGTCTCTCTCTGTCCCAAAAATGAATAAACGTTGAAAAAAAAAAAAAACTAAAATAAAATAAATTTTAAAAAATTAGTTAAAGTCATAGGAGGGAAATTTTTTCATAGGAGTGAAATTTTTTTAAATTCATTTTTGACTTATTTTATATCAAGAAGAAACGTTCTTTGAAAATTAAAGGTCAATTGTTAATTACTTCTTGAAGGCTTTCCAATACTAGGAGAGAGTTAGTTGTTCCTTCCATACTGTTCCCATAGTACCTTGTTTATACCTCTGCTATGTCACTTTCCACACTGAATTGTAATTATTTACTCACATTTTCTCTCTGCATTAGAGTTTGAGCTCCTTGGAATACAGACCCTGTGCTTAGTATCTCTGGAGCCTAGCATATATAAAAGGCAATTTGCAAATATATACTAACTCTGATCAAATTAGTTTTCCACTACTTTCCTACATTAACTCTTTAGACATTTGAAATATCCTTTCTCTCATGTATACCTTTTGTTATTCCTTTGGTAAGTAATTCTATCTAATTTGAAAAGTTCTATTCTCCACCTATGTTCTCATGAATATGAAATGCAAAACGCAAACTGCAAACTATGAGGCGGAAACTGACAAATCTACCAGCAAAGTGAGATTTTTTTATTTTTTAATGTTTTATTTTACTTTTTTACTATTATTTTTTAATGTTTGTTTTTGACAGAGAGAGACAGAGACACAGACAGAGCATGAGTGGGGGAGGGGCAGAGAGAGAGGGAGACACAGAATTTGAAGCAGGCTCCAGGCTCTGAGCTGTCAGCACAGAGCCCGACGCAGGGCTGGAACTCATTGATGGGGATATCATGACCTGAGCCAAAGTCGGAGGCTCAACTGACTGAGCCATCTAGGCACCTCAAGCTTTTGTTTCTTAAGTTTATGCATTTATTTATTTATTTTTTTTTTTTTGAAAGAGACAGAGCACAGAGAAGGAATAGAGAGGAGAGAGAATCCTAAGAAGGCTCCGTGCTGTCAGCACAGAGCCCACAGAGGTGAGGGTCTGGGGGAGGGGTGGCACCGGGGTTGGATCTCATGAACTGTGAGATCAGGAACTGAGGCGAAATCAACAGTAGGAAGCTCAGCCGACTGAAGCACCCAGATGTCCCAGTAAAGTGAGATTTTTCATATTCTCTCCAGTTACTAATGGGTCAAGAAGATTGTTTTAAAAAGTCAATAAGGACACAGAAAACATGACAAGAACATTTTACAACATTTACCTACCAGACAGCCAACATTGTACCTAAAAATTGAAATATATATATTATTTTCAAGCACACGGAACAGTAATGAAAACTGATCATATGTTAGGCCACATCTTTTGCCCACAAGGCAATTAAATCAGAAAACAACCATAAAATAACTAGAAAACCTGCATGATTAGAAATTTTTATTATTTCAAAGCAACTTGTTAGTCAAAAGGGAAATCAAAATGAAAATGAGAAAATGCTTAGGGCTGAACAATAACACTGCTACACACCAAACCTTGTGAGAGTCAACTAAAGCAATATTTAGAGAAATGTATAATCTGAAATGAATACACTAAAAAGTCTCAAAATTAATGGGCTTAACATCTCAATTACAAAGTTAGAAAAAGAACAAGAAAATAAGCTCAAAGAGGGGTGCCTAGGTGACTCAGTCAGTTAAGCATCTGACTTTAGCTCAGGTCATGATCTTGCAGTCTATGGGTTCCAGCCCTGAGTCAGGCTCTGAGCTGTCTTCCTTCGGATTCTGTGTCTTCCCCTCTCTCTCTGCCCCTCCCCTGCCTGCGCTCTGTCTCTCTGTCTCTGTCTCTCTCTCTCTCTCTCTCTCAAAAATAAACATTAAAAAAAAATTTTAAGAAAAGAAACTCAAAGAAAGAAAAAAATAACAATAAAAGAGCTGGTATAAATAAAATAGAAAATAAGTACTAATCCAAAGAGTTGGCTTTTTAAAAAGATTAAAAAGCAAATAGAGGCAGGTTATCTGGTGGCTCAGCTCGTTATGCATCCAACTTCAGCTCAGGTCATGATCTCACGGTTTGTGAGTTCAAGTCCCACGTCAGGCTCTGTTCTGACAGCTCAGAGCCTGGAGTCTGCTTCAGATTCTGTGTCTCCCTCTCTCTCTGCCCCTCTCATGGCTCACACTCTGTCTCTCACTCTCTCCTTCAAAAATAAATGAACATTAAAGAAAAAATCTTTTAATAAAAAAAAAGGAAATAGAGGCACCTGTGTGACTCAGTTGGTTAAGGGTTCCCCTGTTGATTTTGGCTCAGGTCATGATCTCACAGATGGTAGGTTCAAGCCCCACATTGGGCTCTGCACTGACAAAGCACAGCTTGCTTGGGATTCTCTCTCTCCCTCCCACTCTGCTTCTCATCCACTTGTGCACATGTGCATGAGTGCGCTCTCTCTCTCAAAAAAAATAAACTTAAAAAAAAAAAAGCAAATGAACTTCTAGCAAGGCCAATTAAGAAACAAAGAAAAGAGATACAAATGATCTTAGAAATGAAAGAGAGGGAGCCTGGGTGGCTCAGTCGTTTAAGTCTCATTTGGCTCAAGTCATGATCTCCTGGTTTGTGGGTTCAAGCCCCATAGTGAGCTTTCTGCTGTCAGCACAGGGCCCGCTTCAGATCTTCTATCCGGCCTCTCACTGGCCCTCCCCTGCTTATATGCATGCATGCACTCTTTCTCTCTCAAAAATAAATAAACATTAAAAAAAAAAAGAAAAAGGGGCGCCTGGGTGGCGCAGTCGGTTGAGCGTCCGACTTCAGCCAGGTCACGATCTCGCGGTCCGTGAGTTCGAGCCCCGCGTCGGGCTCTGGGCTGATGGCTCAGAGCCTGGAGCCTGTTTCCGATTCTGTGTCTCCCTCTCTCTCTGCCCCTCCCCCGTTCATGCTCTGTCTCTCTCTGTCCCAAAAATAAATAAACGTTGAAAAAAAAAAAAAAAAAAAGAAAAGAAAAAGAGGACATTAATGCAGATGCTGAACAGACTAACCAGATAATAAAAATATATTAGGAACCAAGAAAATAAATTTGAAAAGTAACATTAAATAAATTCATAGAAAAACATCACTTAAAAATTTCAATCAAAAGCAAATTCTTCTCTAAACTGTTCAAAAGATTTATTGCAATGCTGATCCCAACAGGATTTTTGTGAAACTGACAAACTTATTCTGAAATTTATATTCAAAAGCAAAGTCCAAAAAACCCCAACATACTCTTTAAAAACTTTTTAAAGAGATTTACCACATATTATCTTATTATAAAGCTATTACAATTAAGACAGTGTGGTATAAACACAGAGTGCATAAACTAACCAATGAAACTTAATAAAGAGCCTGGGTGGTTCAATTGGTTATGTGTCCAAATTTGGCTCAGCTCATGATCTCGCTGTCCGTGAGTTCCAGCCCTGCATCGGACTCTGTGCTGACAGCTCAGAGCCTGGAGCCTGCTTCAGATTCTGTGTCTCCCTCTCTCTCTGCCCCTCCCCCATTCATGCTCTGTCTCTCTCTCAAAAATAAACATTAAAAATAAATTTAAAATAAATAAAAATAAAAAAATAAAGAGCCCACATACAGATTCATACAGATACTGAATCTTCAGACATATATCTTGATATATGGCAGAGGTAGCAATGTTGATAAATGGAGAATAAATTGTTCAATAAATTGTGTTGAGATAATATCCACTGGATAAAAAATGAGATTGGATCATATGAAGCAATTCTTTATGGGTAAAAAGTTTTGAAAGGCAAAACTTTAAAATGTTAAAAAGAAATATAGAAATCTATATTATAACTTCCAATAGGGAAGGGTTTCATAAACAAGACACAAAGAGTCTTAGCATTAGAGCATTATCAGGCGCCTGGGTGGCTCAGTCATTTAAGCATCCAATTCTTGATTTTGGCTCGGTCATGATCTCACAGTTTGTGAGTTTGAGCCACAAATCAGGCTCTGCACTGACAGCACAGAGCTTGCTTGGGATTCTCTCTCTCCCTCTCTCTCTGCCCCTCCCCTGCTCTCTCTCTCTCTCTCAAAATAAAGAAATTAAAATAAAATAAAATAAAATAAAAATAAAGAAATTAATTAAAAAAAAAGAACTCCAGTTATCAAAAGACACCATAAAAACTGAAAGAAGATATTTGCAAGTCAAACAATTAATAAAGGATTAATGTCCTATGTCCAGAATACATAAAGAACTCATGATTTATTGAGAAAAAATAAACCAGCAAAATAAAAGAGCAAAAGATATAAACAGGTAAGCCCCGAATAAGAAATGTAGTCCACGGGTGCCTGGGTGGCTCTGGGTTAATTAAGCATCTGACTTCGGCTGAGGTCATGATCTCACAGTTCATGGGTTCGAGCCCTATGTTGGGCTCTGTGCTGGCAGTTCAGAGCCTGGAGCCTACTTCAGGTTCTGTGTCTCCCTCTCTCTCTGCCCCTTCCCCCACTCGTGCTCTGTCTCTCTCTCTTTCTCAAAAATAAATAAACATTAAAAAACAAAAAACAAAAATAATTTTTAAAAATGTAGTCCATAAATATAAAAAGTACCCGGCCTTATTAGTAATTAGGAAAATACAAATTAAAATCACACAGAAATACCACTTCACACCCTCTAAACTAACAAAAATAAAGTCAATAAATAGGAGTCATTGGTTTCAGGGAATTCTAGCAAAAGTATAAAGGGTATAGCCATTTTGAAAAACAATTCAACTTGCCATAGTCTTAGTTTTCTACTGCCACCTGTATGGGTTGAACTGTGTTCTCCCAAAAAAGTTGACATCCTAACCCTCAGTATCTCATAAGGTGACTTTATTTGGAAATAAGGTCTGCACAGAGGTCCTTAGGGTTGGGCCCTAATCATGTATGACTGGGTTCCTTACAAAAAGGGGAAATTGGGACACAAAGACAGGCACAGAGAGAAAATGAAGCAACACAGAGAAAGTGCCATGTGAAAGATGAAGGTCAAGATAGGGGGGATGCATCTACAATCCCAAAACTGCCTAACAATGCCAGCAAGCCACCAGAAGCTGCGAGGCAGGCTCTCCCTCTGAGCTCTTGCAAAGGAACCAACCTTGATCTTGGATTTCTAGGCTCCAGAAATGAAACAATGGATTTGTGGCTCAAGCCACCCAGTTTGCAGTACTTTGTTTCAGCAACCTATACAAACTGTTGCAAAGTAATACATTCCTGTAACAACTAAAACCTCAATGGTATAAAACAACACAAATTTATTATCTCACAGCTCTATGGGTCAGGCTGGTCTGACTGAGCTAAAATCAAGGTGTTGGCAGGGCTTCGTTTCATTCAGGGAACTCTAAGGAAAAGTCCATTTCCTTGTCTTTTCCAGCTTTGAGAGGCTGCCTGCTCTCCTTGACTGCTGACCTTCTCCTATTTCAAAGTCAAAGGTGGATTAAGTGAGTCTTCCTCACCCTGTATTACTCCAACCGTACAGCCACTGTCACATCTCTTCGGTCACTGTGATCTCTTCTGCCTCCCTCTTCCACTTTTTTAAGGACCCTTGCAATTCCCTGGAACCGCTCAGACAATCCTGGTTGATCTTCCCATTTCAAGGCCCTTAACTTAATCTCACCTGCAAAGTCCCCTTTGCCACATAAAGTAACAAATTCACAAATTCCAGGAGTTAGAACAGGCACATGTTCAGGGTGCCATTATTCTGCCTAGTAAAATTGAATAGGAGCCTATCTTGCAACTTAGCAGTTCTTCCTCTAGATGCACATATGCACCAGAAGACGTTTATAAGAATTTTCATAGCAGCATTGTATATAATAGCAAAAACTGAAAACTACCCAAGGGTCCACAAACAGTGGAATGGATAAGTAAATTTTACTATGCCCATATGATATTAAAATACTATAAAGCACTCAAAAATTAACTACAACTATCCAAATCAACATGGATGCATCTCAGAAATCATCAGAAAAAAAAGTTATAGAAGAATTCATACAGCATGATTCTATTTACTTAAAGTTCAGATGTAGGCAATACAACATATTATTTACTTAGGAATACATTCATGGGGATTATAATAGTAAAGCTAAGTAAGGGAATTAATACTGTGTGTGTGTGTGTGTGTGTGTGTGTGTGTGTGTGTACATTCTCATATATGAGAATAGATGTGTTGCCTCTGAGGCAGGGAAAAGGAGATACAAAATAGGTTACACGGGGAACTTCGAAGAAAATAAGTGGTGAGTACCTGACTTTTGTTTGTTTTATTTTCTTCTTTAAACCATACCAAAATATCATATATATAGTCTTTCACGTATGGCATTTCTCATTTACAATTTTAAGTGCTAAGTAAATAAATGTAAGAAACCCTGGATGCAAGTTGTCTGAAATCTAGGGAACAAGTAGTCAATGTCCTCTAAGGGATGGAGGAGGGATAAAGATCTTTATCTTATAAAGATAAAGATACCTGCTAGGTATCAATATTGGAGGGAAAATTCTAGGTTGCAAAAGAAAAAGACAGCAGGAAATACACTCCTGTGCCCAAGTTTTAGGAACAAGCTTCCAACAATCACTTAAACAAACACAGATCAACTTGTATATAATAAGGTGAACAATGTTACAAACTGTCAGAAAGACTCAGACAGAACTCAGCTCTCTTAAAGTTTTGCTTGGCTAACATAGGAGTTCAGTTTGTTTTGTTTAAACTGAGAGCCCTCAGGCAAAGTAGGCAATAGTCAGTTCACTTCCATTCTTCTCACCCACCCCTCCTTTCTCAACATGTAACATAAATGCATTATGTGGCTGGCCTCTGAAGGCACCTGAGTTTGAGACCAGCTGCATCCTACAAGTCACCCTGAAACAACCACATCAGGTATCAAGTGTGTCTTCAAGGTCAACACAGAGGCTTTGCTATCTCTCACTCCTATCTCTCTCCCGCCACTCCCCACCCCACCCACCTCTTTTAACCAAGGACGTCTTTTATCACATAATTGGAGACAGCTGGCAAAACTATGCATTCAGGCACTCTTTATGGAAAATATAGAGGGACTAGCAGTCCAGACCTAGACTCAAGTCCTTGTGTCCCAATATTTCACAGCATAACCTGGAGACGATATTATCTCCCTGGAGTTGAATTTCTTTCCTTTCTATAAAATGATATTTCAGGGTTACGTGGGTGGCTCAGTCAGTTAAGTGTCTGACTCTTGATTTGGGCTCACGGTTGGTGAGATTTTGCCTGGAATCAGGCTCAGCACTGACAGCACGAAGCCTGCTTGGGATTCTCACTCTCCCTCTCTCTCTGCCCCTCCCCCACTCTTGTGCCGGCTCATACTCTCAAAATAAACTTGAAAAAAATGATATTTCAATTAGATAAATTCTAAATCTCTTCTATCTTCTATAGCTATACAAATATACTCATGTTCAAATAAACTTGTTCAGCAAGTATAGTCTGTTCTTGTTTTGGCTAGGGGTATAGGAAAGAAGTAAAATGTGCTAGGGAAATGGGCTGACACAGTAATTGGGAATAAGGAAGGAGAATAAGAAGGGCCTGCCTGAGGAGGATAAAAAGTCAGAGGACAATGAAAACAAACTTCATACGGGTTTACTCATGGTTGACCCTATTTACCTTTCACTCAGTGTGGAAAAACATAAACTATGGAGATGTTATTATTTCATACGATATAATGAAAATATTCTATCTCAGGTCATGACTGCTTCGCATGATTTATTTTTATACATGGCCATCTCTGCTATAATGGAGCTCTGTCCTCTGCTTATACATTAATTTGAGTATCACTGTACTTTCTAAAGATTCTTAATCCTATCTGTTCCTTAAAGGAAATTTTAACCAGTGTGAATGATAGAAGCAGAAGAAAAAAGTCCACAAGTCAATAACAATAAGCAGTCCTCAAACAGCTAGAGCCAAGGATGGATGTGAGGAAGGGGTGTTCGTTCAGTAAGTCCCACGTGGCTTTTTAAAAAACAAAACAAACAAAAGGCTAAAGGCAGATTGTAAAGGACTTTGTAGGCAAGAGTCAAGAGCATGAACTCTATCCTGTGAACAATAAAAAAGTCTAAGAGATTTTTAAGAGTGAGTGATTTGATTAAATCTGTGATTTCTGAAAGATAATTCAGATGGCAGAGGACATATTTACAAAATAGAGCATAAAATCATTACATAGGTTGATATTTTACTACAAAAATATTAACATGAAATGAGAATAAAACGCTCACTCATTAAAACCATAAAGTAAATTTCACAAATACTACAGTATGAGTAAAGAAATTCATAGTGGGGTTTGCCTTGCAAATTCCTTAAGGGGGTAAATAATCACTTAAACTTTAAAGTCTTTTTTAAAGGCCTACCTACTACATGTGTATATCTCTTTCATATAAAATTAACACTTTAAATAATATTTATGGGCTTTAAGGCCACAGAATTTTTAAATATTTACCTAACCATTTAGAAAGCACTTAGCATTTTAGGTATAGAAAAATATCTCACACAGTAACTTACACCTTTCAAAACCTCCTATTTAGCTAGTCTATCACACACCAAATCATCTGGTTGAGAAGCTGAAAACTACATTGTAGAATAAACAATTAAAATGGCATAGATATGTAGTTTGTTATACTCTGGTCAATGCCTCTATGTAGACAACTGATTTTTTTTTTCTTTTAGCTTTCTATTAGTTTCAGCTGACTGCTGGCAAATGCGCCACAAACCGAGTGTTTCTTTCCATTAACCCAAGAGAGGACACAGTCAGCAGTAACTAGATTTAAACTTTAAATCTCTAAATGCTTTGCTAAAAACAACAAAAACCCTTAGCTAAGAAATGACACATACACAGCATTTACATCAAGTACTACCAGTCTAATTACGAAAATCAAGTGTCTTGCAAACATATGCCATTAATTTTCAACATCGTACCTAATATCCCAAAAGTTAAAGATTATTTTAAATACACTCTGACACAATTAAAAGCATTTATATGAGTTTTCAATTGTTTTTCAAAGATGTTCATAAAAACATTTAAGTTCTTGAAGAAATCAAAGTATAATTTTGTTATCAATCCAAAAATGAATCCACATACACTTTTTTAAAGTGCTCTATTCAAAAAGTAGAATATCTGTTCATCTTTTCCAATTAGAAAACATAGCTTATTAGTATCAACATTCAACACTTAAGTAAAACTTCAAGAACTACTAATTTGTGACGTTTTAGTTATACTTTTATTTTATACCTTACTAAAAGAAATGGATTCTAGAACTGAACGGTACTATAGAATTAATCTACTGGGATCCCCTAACTTGACAGGATAGTGAGACTCACTCACTTACTTGTCCAAGATCACACAGTAGAGCCACGACTTAACCCTTGACTCTCTGCCTATGAATTCAGGACATTTCCCCCTGTATCAAGTTCTACCCAAAATCTTTGCCTTCCTTCACTTTCTGAAACAAAAAGGCGACTTCACAATTGTCACATACAAAGTTCACCACTTTGAAAATCAGAAAAATCTCTTGGTCTTGTACTTCTGTGAAAGTCCTAATTTCTCCTTAACTTCTTTAACCTAATAAACATGCAAACAAAAGCCACAGACCCACTGTTAGACTTCAGGAATTTAGCATAAGTAAAAATGAATGTTAATTATAATCTTTGCAAAGTTAAAAATATCTAGTAATTTGTAGTAATGCCAAAATAGTACTACTTTATGACACTGAATGTTAAATAGCCACGTATAAACCCTTGAGCTAACATCATATATTGAAGACCCCAAAAATGGTTTCTACTCATGTGAATACGGGTTTTCTGAAATAAGAAAATATGCCCTTTTTAAAAGTGAAATTGTGTTTTCCTCTAATACAAATAGTAAAGGAAGCAACCTAGCAATAACAACACCACTGCACCTAGCTGAAGGCTGAAAAAGGTTACTGTTGGTAAAAGAGGACCAGACTAGGATTAAGACGACCAGAGGTCTTCAATTTACAAGAAAACAGCCATAACTGGCTACACCAACAGATTACAATTAAAATACATTACAGTGCAATACTGTTAAGTACAGGAAAATTGTTTACAAACGTGATGAGACTGCTAAAACACTTTTCTGGTATGAAAAAATGCAACCTATTCACATATAGTCAAGCCAACTGCCATTCCAGCCTGTGAAAAGAGCCGAAATGACTTTGCTCTGCAGCTTTTCTCCCAACAGTGTTTCTCCTGACACACATCTTTCTAAGCATTGTCTAGACAGCATCGCTGGCTGTAAACTTAGAAAACAAAAGGCATAACACTTTTTGAACAATTCTTTCTAGCATGTGGCCCAGTAAGTACAGACCACAAAAGCGGCCTCTGAGAGAACGCTTTTCAAGAAAGCAAAGTGTGGTCTCATTGGAACCTTTCAGATCAGTGTTAAACATAAAATCAATGTGGTAGCTTGAAGACTATTAAAAAGAGAGCATCGGACGTAGTAAGAACAAGAAACTTCTGTTTCAAATACACTGGGTCCCAGTGTAAAACATAGCACTGGTCAAAAAGCCTGAAAACCAATGGTGTAGACTCCTACTCTCCTACTTAAAACCTCTACACTCCTCTTTCTAGCTGCTTAGAAAACAGCATTGAAAACTGAAACGTGTAGGTTCAAGTCCCAGCACCGCCACTTACTGGATGTGGGAAGTAGTTGGGTAACTTCTATAAGCCTCAATTTACTCATCTCTAAATTGAGGTTGTCATCCACCATACAGAGCTTTTGTGAGGGTTTGAGAAAATATATGTAATATTTTGCATCTAGCAAATGTTCAATGAATAGCAACTATATTTGCTGATTTCTTGGTGACATAGGACAAGATTTCTCCAAACTACATAAAGGGCAACTTTTCCCTGAGGGTGATTTCAATTCCTTTAAAAAAACAAAACAAACAAACAAACAAAACCCATGTAAACCTAGAGGGGGGGGAAATGGAAATACTTCTGGCATCTTTCCAGACATTGCTAAGTTTAAAGGTTAAATTGTTACAACACTCTCCTAATTATGCAACAAATACCCATGGACAGGAGTTAGCCTGTAAAAGATTATGATGGCCTATACTATTGAAACTGGGAGAGGTGGGGGAAGAATCCCTTAAAAAGTATTCCCAACAATCTTTTCATCTACACTAACAAGCCTCAGTTCCACAGCTCATCCCTGTTCATTATAGGATCTCGAATTCGTCCTCTCGATTATCAAGAATGAAACCGCACTGATTAAAATATATACACACACACCCCCACACACACACGTGTATTCAATCTAATTGCTATATGTGATCATTGGAGAGATACCATCATTATACCAGCAACAGACAAACAGCACCAAAAAGACATAACTCAGTGTGTGCCCAAGTGGCGAGTCGTCGATCTATTAAACCGCAAATAACTCACCTCATTCCTCTGAGAACAAAGTCTTTAAAAGTTGCAATACGATCAGTCTGCGATTTCATTTCTATTCCAAGATAAAAGGTACTTCTGCACGTTTACAAAGCTTCCTGTAATTTAGCATTTCTTTCCAGAACAAACCTGCCCCCCCCCCCCCACCCCGCAAACCCTGGAAGCTAACTAACGTGCTTTCGAGAACGCTAATTCAAGTAGGGAATCGAAGCGATAAAACCGCACTCGCTTCCTTCCCAAGCCGTGCTTTCTGGTACCATACCTGTTCGCGGGAAATGCAAGGCAACGAAGGTCTCCTGAACATCTTGGAACTGCCGGAGTAACCGGCCGAAGTTTCTCCGAACGACACGCAGCTGGACCTCCTGCGGGGTCTGATCACAGGCACTTTGTCCTCGGCGGTACTGGCCAAGCGAGGGTGATGAGGGGCTTCCCTGATCTGGAAGAAGTGATCCAAGCCCAGGGCCAGCAGGCAGCCGGCGTCCCCGACCAGGCAGGCGAGCAGCGGCCTGAGGGCGGCGGGCAGCGACCCGAGCCCGGTGAAGGAGACCCACCAGACGAAGCTGGAGAAGAGCAGCACCAGGATGCCGTGCCGGAGCCTGGCCGGGTGCGCGAGCGTCAGCAAGCCCACACAGCTCAGCGCCGAGAACAACCTGCCCGCCACCGCGGGGGGCGTGTGCTGGGCCGCGGCGGGGGGCCCCCAAGCCCAAGTCCACGCCTGCCACGCCAAGAAGTCCCCCAGGTAACAGCAGGCTGGCAGCGCCAGCAGCCACCAGGCGCCGCCGCCGCCGCCGCTCCGGCCCGGCCCGGGACCCCGCTTGCTCCGGGTCAGGAAGCAGGTGAGGAAGAAGAAGGCACAGGCGATGCTGAACAGGGGGCTGAGGCTGTGCGAGCATACGCTCAGCACGGTCCGCAGCCGGGCGGCCCCGGCAGCCCAGCTCCCGGGCCCCGAGCCGAGCAGCAGGGCGAGGACAAAGGCGGCCAGGGCGCCCAGCGAGAGGCGCGCCCGGGCGGAGGGGGAGCCGCGGCGCGGCTGCTGGGGGGAGGCCGGCGGCGGCAGCAGCAGCTCCACGTTGCAGAAGCGGCAGAGGTGGAAGAAGAAGCCACGCGGAGGGTCCTGCCGCAGGGGGCTCACGCAGCTCTTCACGTAGCCGTTCCTCAGACTCTCGGGGGGCTGGCCGGCCCCGTCCGGCGCCTGCGGGCACCGCATGGCTTTGGCGTCTCGCTCGTCCCTCCTCATGGCCGGGACCCGGGCTGGCCGCGGGGCTCGGCACGCCCCTCTCGGACCGCGGCGGCCGCTCGCGCTCCCTCAGCACCCCCGGCCCCGCGCTCCGGGCGCCCCCCGCCCCGGCTCGGCAGCGCGTCAGGGTTGCGCCCGCCGCCGCGGCCCGGGGTCCTCGCCGCGCGGGCGTTGGAGCGGCGGGGTCCGCGACATGCTGGCGGAGGAGAGGGGCGGAAGGGGCTGCTCCCGGGACCGCTGCGGCCGCCCCCTCCGCGTCCCTCGGGCACCGCTCGGGACTGGAGACTCGGCGTCGCCTCCCAGCTCCCGCGGGCTGCAACAGTTACCTCCCGGCCCCAGCCTGGTCCGTTGGGCGCGCGAGCGGCGGCGGGCGGGCTGGCGCTCCTCCCCCGTGCCTGCCCCGGGCCGGCGCGCGCCCCGCCCGCCGCTCGCGCGCGCCCGCGCCCCGTCCAGTCGCTGTCGCGGACGCGAGCCGGGGATCTCGCGGACTGAGCGCGCCGGGACCCGGGAGAGCGCGGCCGGGGCCACCCGGAGACCGACCCGGGCTGGCAGAGGCGGGCAGGGTCTTCTCCGGGTGGGAGGGGGCAAGCCCGCTATCTTGGGACCCCAGGCGCGCGGGTTCCCTTTGGGGCTAAGTCACAGACACGCACCCAGGCTCCGACAGGTCACCACTGGGGTTTGGGGGAAAGAGGGCGTTTGCGGTCCCCAAGGGCAGTGCCTACTTGGGAAACCGAGTTGTGGGGGGTGGGGGGAGCCGGACCCGCCTCTCACCTCATCCAGGTTCAGGGTGGGCCCCTTGGACTGCCCGAACTGTGCAACCTGGTAAGGTCCAGCCACCGCCAGGGGCGTGGTGAAGGATCCCTGACTGTGTGGCTGGGTCTGCCCTCAACAGCAACGTGGAATCTTGAACCACTCAGTAGGCCCGGAATATTCACGGTGGTCTTAGGAAGGAGCGTGCACTTGGAGTGCTCCCCCAGAGCATCCATCTGAGTAGATACTATTGAGCTTGTCTTCCTCAAGAACGGTCTTCACGGGCAAGGAACTAACGTCCCATCCTCCGCTTCCTACCCTTGCCATACATACTCATTAGTTCATATCTGAATCTCCCTAAACAAGCGTAGAAAATCTGCTGTCACACAGCTTTTTCCACATTAGAGCCTTTTTCACTGTAACGGCGTGTTCTAGAGAGGAGGGATGGGAGGATTCGGAGTCCTCTCCAAGACCAGTGCCCAGTTTGGATCGGTTGGCCACAAAAGAAGCCAAATAAGATGCTATCTGTGAATTACTGGTGAAACTAGCAACATGGAAACACTGACTTGAAAGTGACAAGAACGTTGCTGTACCAAAGGGACTGCTCTGGAATCTAACCAATCATAACTGCCTTAGAGAGTGAACTGTGTTTCCCTCCAACGAAACTCTCCCTTCAACCTCATGACAGGCCTGCATTTCTCAAAGAGCTAATTCCACATTTTTCCAGGGAGATGAGAAACCTTACTGTGTGGTAAATCCCACAAACAGGCCCATTTTTCACCAATTAATCTCTGCCCACAGCCATGACCTAAAACACACCATTTTCGTATATGGCCATAGTTCACATACATAGCAAAAATCCTGAGAAATTAGCACAAGCATTTGACCCAGAGGAAAAAAAGACCAGAATTTCCCTTTCCGTTTCTGTCTCTTGAACAAAAGAAGAAATATTTAATAGAGTTTTCAAATCGATGACTCAAATGCTTTCCTTAAAAGACCAAAATCCATGGTGTCTCTTTTTTCCACCATCACAATGGAAATTTTTGTTTTTAAGTATCCTCACAACACAGCTCAACAAATACCTTTTTTAAATGATATGCACAGAGCTCATCACTACCAAAGTAGGAAACTGAGTGGGATGCATTTGAGCTTTTACAGAAGAGCATGGCAAAGCTACCAATGGCATCCCTGAAATGCCCATTATAAATTCTCGTAAGAAATAATAAACCGATTTGAAAATTAGAACAAATTCAGATTAAAGTTGTTGTTTTAAAGCCTTGGGTAGTAATCTGAGGTGGGATAGGCGTGGAAATATTAATGGCCTAGAAATCCTTTTCATAGTTTGTAATCCTGGCCCAGCCATTCATGCCCTGGCGGTAAGCAAGTCACATAACATTTTCAGTCCAGTCCTCATTCTTCTCAATTGTAAAATTGCCAAAAGTTCATTTTGAAGACCTTTCAAGTTCCTTCCGGTCTTGGGGCGCCTGGGTGGCTCAGTCAGTTGAGCCCCAGACTTCAGCTCAGGTCATGATCTCACGGTTTGTGGATTCTAGCCCTGCGTCGTTGGTCTCTGGGCTGACAGCTCGGAGCCTGGAGCCTGCTTCAGATTCTGTGTCTCCCTCTTTCTGCCCCTCCCCCACTCTTTAAAATAAACAAACAAACAAAAAAGTCCCTTCCAGTCTCAAAAAGTTTAATATCCGTATGACAAAAATATATAGGCATCCTTAGGATCCATGTTTCAGATTGCCAAGAGCAACCTTTAAATTATTTGTACCATCAAACTAAAGCAAACTCTCAGTGTTGACAAATCAAAATAAAAGGCTTTGTATCAAAGAACTATTATCTGGCAAATAAAATTCAAAATACTCTTCATACTTTCCAGTTCTTTCACCTTTTTTCAGCTGTCTACCCAAGTCTTTATAAGGCTGACAGCCCAAGTCTTTCAATAACCCATATTTGGCCTGCATACCTCTAAACACCAACCCAGCACCTGACAGGATTCTAAAATAAAATGTAAGGACGTAACCAAAGACCATCAGTTTACTTAACTAAAATTATGCACAAAAAGAATGAGCTTGCTATGTTTATAGCAACTCCCTTCTCTGTTTACAGTCCATGTCAAAGATTATTAGTAAGGCACATTTCTTAGAGTTCAGATTATTTAATTATTCTTTTGCCAGATATAAACAACCAATAGAATTACTTAGCTCTTGTCTTTAGGTTCAGGAATGTATGACCGTTATCTGTTGTGAAAAAAAAAAAAAAAAAAAAAGACCTAAAGTCAAAGTCACAACATACCTTTGACTTTTCTCAGTACTCTACCCCACCCTTATTTTACCTAACTTTGCCTGTGCTCACATCTAGACCCCATGATCTCCACCAGAATCATTCTCCCAGTTTGATGATCCTATGACATGGGATCCTAGTGCTTACCACCCAGCTCCCCAGCTGTCCTGGTGCAATGCAACCCCATATGTATTCCTCTATTCTAAATGGGGTCCTTGCTCTCAAGTTCCAGACACCCAGTTTTCCCAGGTTCCCCAGTTTGTAGGATGAGAATTTCATTCTCCATTTTAGGTACCGACACCAGTAAGTTGATAGTGCCTCCAATTAACTATGGGAAAGCTAAAACCCTGTTTAGGTCTTTCCAATCTCAGAGCCAAAAACTCGGTTCCTAAACACTAGTCCACTATTCTAGTAGCTAAGTATCCCCCTTGACAGACCTTCTAGATGCTGCTGCTTACCCACTTGTCTAACCTTATAGGCAGCACGACTTTTACTTCCTCAATTCTCCCGTATACCATTTAATCTCTCTCCCATATTGAATGTATGTCCCATCACTGGGCTCAGCCCAGCGATTAGAACACCTACCTCTTCATCTGGGACCCCTGGTGCTCACCATTGCTGCACTGGAAATTGCCTTCTCTATGAATTACCTTGTTCTCTCCTTAACCTTCATCTTCAGAGAAGCAAAATAACAATTGAGCCTCCTGTTAGGTCTCAGCTCCTCCTCCCCATCTGTCCTATCTTCTGATAAAGTGCAACTACCTGGCCTTATAACTTGTGCTTTCAACCTTTTTTAAGAAGGTAGGATTATTTTCTAACTCTAAAATCCAGATGTAAAGAAAATCCATTTCTAGGGCAGTATTTCCAGAAATTCCCTTCTAAAATTAAATATTTTTTAATGGATCTTAGTAGATACATCTATTAGTGACTCTTATAATAATTCTCACGGAATGTAAGTAGGAAGGGGTAGTAAAGAGGACGGATGAGGAATAAGACTGGGTCCAGTCATTATCACTGTCCCATTGTCAGTGACTCCTCACAATGATTATGGAGCAGCCTTTAAAGATTTGCTAATAGCAGTTGAAAGGCAGGAAATGATAGGTTGCCAGTTCTTTAAGAGCTTTTTAGTACTGTTCCCATTCTGCATTGTTGCCTCTCAACCAGGGGTTTTAAAATGTTTTCAAAAGAAATATTATGGGGTGTCTAGGTGGCTCAGTCGGTTAAGCGTCCAACTCTTGGTTTCAGCTCAGATCATGATTTCACAGTTGGTGAGATTGAGCCCCGCATTGGGCTCTATACTGACAACGTGGATCCTGAGTGGGATTCTCTCTCCCTTTCTCTCTCTGCCCCTTCCCTGCTCCCTCTCTCCCTCTGTCTCTCAAAAAAATAAATATAAACATTAAAAAATACATTAAAAAGAAAAATATTGTGCAAACAAACTGACGGTTACCAGCGGGGAGCTGTGGCGGGGTTGGGGGGGAGTTGGCAGGGGGAGATGGGCTAAATAGATGATGGGTATGAAGGAATGCACTTATTGTGATGAGCACCGGCTGTTGTATGGAAGTAATGAATCACTACATTGTACACCTGAAAGTAATATTACACTGTATGTTAATTAACTGGAATTTAAACAAAACTTAAAAAAAAAGAAATAGTATGCAAATAAAAGCAGAATGCTCTTACTGTAGTGGAGGTATCCCTGGAACCTGTCAACACCAACCAAGCAGTTCTGACACCTATTTTCTGACCTGAAACCCCTCTTTAGAACCCTTGGGCAAAAAAAGGAAGGGAGGAAGGGAAGGAAGGAAGTGAGAAAGTAAAGACGGGAGGGCGGGAGAAAGGAAGGAAAAGGAGGAAGGGAGAAATTTTCTTTTTTTTTTTTTTAAAGTATATTTATTTTGAGAGAGACAGAGCATGTGGGAGGGGCAGAGAGGGAGGGAGAGAGAATCCTAAGCAGGCTCACACTGATATTGCAGGGAGCCCAACGCAGGGCTCAAACTTGAGAACTGCAAGATCATGACCAGAGCCAAAATCAGGAGTTGGGCACTCAACTGACTGAGCCACCCAGGCACCCCAGAAAGATTTCCAACCTCTAAAAAATAGACCATAAAAAACGGATTTGGGGACGCTTAAGTGGTTTAGTCAGTTGGGTGTCTGACTCTTGATTTTGGCTCAGGTCATGATCCTACAGTTCAGGCTCCAATGTTAACAGTGTGGAGCCTGCACCAGATTCTCTCCTTCCCTTTCTCTCTCTCTCAAAATAAATGGATCAACTTTAGAAAAATGGATTTGAATTTGATTTGGGAAAATGCTTAGAACTGAGTGCTCTTTCTAAAATGCATTTTTTCTGAAATCAGTAATAAAAACAGCACAACTTTCTCAGAGATCATGATATAAAGCAGTCTGACTAATTTTAAATATCAAAGAAACTTGCAAGAATAGCCAGCAAATTAACCAGTTTGAGATTTCAAATTCCTAAAGCTAGAGCCATTCCTTAAGATACCTGAAAACCTTAAAAGATTTTGAAAGAATGAAAGAATTAGCATTTACAAATATACATTTGAAAATCAAACAGACTGGCTTTTCTCTGGTATAGAAAGGATCCCTGTGTTCAATGTGCAATGGCGACTCTATTGTCTACGTGTGTTCCCAAAACCCATTTTCCTTCCAGCTCTCACTCATTCCCAGGTCTGGACCTCCCTTTGACTCACTCTTTAGTTTTAGTTCATCTTGACAAGACCACTCTATGCAGAGCACTCTGCTAGATAAAAACTATAAGATTCTTTAGAAGTTTCCTCAAGCTGTAGCTTTATGTCTATGCACATACTGTGAAGGAGCACAAGAGAATATGTGATAGAAACGGTCGAGAACAGTGATTCAGAACTATTAAAGAAGAAGAGAATCGTTCTTTTCCAGAGTCTCCCCACTGTATGGTTGTCTCCTCTTCTTTTCACGACCTGTTTCTCCTCTACCAGTTCCAGTGGTCTCCCCAGACTCTATCTGCCTAGCTATCTTCCTATCTCACTCCCTTCCCCCTGCCTTGTCTCTTTCATCTTTATATTTAATTCCCTCACTACTTTTACTTCCTCGGTTCTCCCATGTACATTTAATCCCTCTCCCTTATTGAATGCATTCGTTCATGCAACATTTATTAAGTGCCTGGCATTGTGCTGGGCATTGTGCTAGCTGACAAGGACCCAGTGATGACAGGTATAGTTCCTCCCTTTAAGGGTTCAGAGTGCAAGCTAAGAAAAGTAAAAAACTACTAGAGTTCAGCGTAATAGGCACTGTGATGTAGAAGTAAGTAAGCTCAGTGTACTATGGGAGTTCAGAGAGACGCCTAACCCAGACTGGAGTGGGAATATTGGGTAGGGAATAATGCTGTTGGGCAGTCAGAGAAAGACATTTCTAGGCTTGGTATCGAAAGTTGAGTAGCAGTAACCTACATAAAGTAGGAAGAAATATAATCTGGGCAAAGGAAGCAAGAAAGTGCAAAACTGGAGGAACACAACCGTAGTGCATTTGGGAAATCTCAAGTATCCTGTGGCTGGAGTGTAAGGTATGCAGGGACAAAGAACAAAAATGAGGAGGCCAGAGAGATGGTGTGTTTCTCATAGGGAGTTGGACTTGCTTGTTTCTATTTGTTATATAAAAGTTTCAATGTCTGTTATCATATGTGTTTATTTACGTGGCTACCTCTTCAATACACTCTTCAAACACAAGAATTCTGTCCTTTTCAATCTTATCTCAATCTCCATGCCATGAGTAGCAGAGTTCTTCGTTAAAACTCAAAAACAATTTTTCTTAAGTAACCTGTACAGGCTTGAACTCACGTCCTGGAGACCAAGAGTCGCTTGCTCCACTGACTGACCAGCCAGGTGTCCCAATACTCAAAATGTTTTGAAGTATGTTTGTATTTTTAAAAAATTAATAAATCAGATTTTTTAGTTGTATGCCCTTGAATGTTTTTTATTGGTCGATGAATTTAAATCGAAACTCTTAATATATGATTTAATACAAAAAATGTTCCATATTGTTATTGAAAAATGTTTTTCTTAACCTCCATTTTTTACCAACTCAGTAAAAGAACATTTTCTATCCTAGGTTTATAGAAAGCATTATACATATGTTTATATTTGGTTTAATTTCCAATAAAATAAGTGTTTAAGATGGCGCGGGTGAATTTTTGTTTTTAATTCAAGTGATGATACCTGGATGCCTTTTGCTATGAAAGAATACATTCTACTACTTCAAGAACTTCCCTTTCTCTATTTCTAGTTTTCAGAGCAACAGTTGTATCTCTGACACAAACCCACCATACTTCTACAAAAAAAAAAAAAAAAACTGATAAAGGTATTAATTATATAGGTATTAATCTGAAATTTCCTGGATTTTGTGTGTTAAGCCTAAAACCTGAACCTTGAACAATAAACAGCAATGCAAACCCCTTCCAAGTTTTCCTGTTCCCTCCTTAGACAAGCGGTAGTTTCTTCAGCTCCGGCTATCCCAGCAGATCTGAAGGATCACAGCCACTACGGTGGCAGCCTACCGTTGACACTGAACTTGTGGTTAATTGTGGAGTTCTGCCACAAAACCACCTCACTACCACAAGCTGGATTTTTGCCCAGGACTGTGACAAACTGCCAGGCCAAGCAATATACAGGAGCAGCAGGAGCAAACCGCCTTTTACCCCAGACAGCAGTCGTTTCTGGACTCCAAATGGAGCCGGCAGTGGGCACACCGAAGAAAAATGCAGAAGTATGCTTTCTGCACTAAACCTACTGAAAGTGTCCTTTTGTTGTTTTGCAGCTCAAAACCATTCATCCAAATCATTAGCATCACCAATAAATGTGAGACTATTCATTAGTAAATTTTCTTAAATGGGCATCGAGATGGGAAATAAAACTGTAATCCTATTACTCTTAACTACTAAGTGAGCCGCCTACATATGATCATTGCAATTAAGAGCAAATAATGTGTCTTTGTGTGTGTTACTAAGCTGCACGCAGCAGCAGGCCGCTCTGGAAACTTTATTTGACAGTCCGGGCAACATGCTGTGAGGGAAGGAAACTGGCCCGTCAGATCTAGTTACCACTTTGTAGCTGCATGACATTGGAGGTTACTTAACGTCTCACATTGCCAACTTCACCTACAAAATGGGGATAACAGGGTCTCTGCCATCGGGTCGCTGTTATGGACTAAATTAAATTAATATGTAAAATAACTAACAATTACTAGATGCTCAGTAAATTTATGTTTCTTACATCCTACCGTGTTCTTTACCTTTTAGCCATCCTCTCAGGTCTTTTCGAGATTCCATCGGTTCTGGGTTGTTCCAAGGATATCCACAGATTGCATATATCATCTGTTCAACTCATTTTCAAGGCTTTCTCTCGGGGCTATCTTGTTCAACTAAAGTCTAAAGTCTTTGTCTTTCTAACTATGCAATCAAATAGATAAATTAGCAACTCTCTTTCATCAGAAGAGATGCTACACCGGGTTTAATGTTCCATTCTAATTATGTACTATAAATGTAAAAAACATAAAACGTTGGGGCGCTTGGGTGGCTCAGTTGATTGAGCAACCAACTTCGGCTCAGGTCATGATCTCATGGTCCGTGAGTTTGAGCCCCACATCGGGCTCTGTGCTGACAGCTCAGAACCTGGAGCCTGCTTCGAGTTTTCTGTCTCCCTCTCTTTCTGCTCCTCCCCTGCTTGCTCTCTCTCTCTCTCTCTTTTAAAAAATAAACATTAAAAATTTTGAAAAAAAATTTTAATACATTAATGTTTAAAGCAATGACTGCATATTATCATCATAATTTTGTGGGCCTTTTATCTTAGATTTCATTCTGCTGAAAGATTTTGATTCAAGGCCCATATGTGGTAAACAGGGAGAAACAGAAAAAAAAAAAATCAAACACCAACAACCGATTCCATCCGCAATAGCACTAAACTTAGTGAAGACAAGAAAATATTTATGTTTGTAAAAGTTTATTCATTCATTCAGCATGTGCCGGGCCTTGCCCTAGATACTAAAAATACAAATATGAATAAGATATAGTGCTTGGCCTCAGTTTGGTAGAGGAGAAAATATGTAAACAAGTGCAGCACAGTATGAAATGTCCTAATATAGCTCTTACCAATTACAGTGGTGGGACAGAGAGGAATTCATAGATAAAGACATGCTAGCTCCTGTATTGAATAGGGGTCCCTCCATAGACAAGGAGAAAACTGAGCATGCCAGACAGAGAGCAGTATGTCCAAAGACACGAAAGCACGAAGCAGCATGAACATTTCGATAACCAGGTTGGTACGATTTGGGTTGGTTGGAGGATGGCCATAGAGAAATGATACCAGATAGATGGGTAGAAGGGCTCCCAAATCCTGGGAAGCCCTATAGGCCATCCTAAAGAGCTGGGATTTATTCTGTGAGTGAGAAGCAAACATTAAAGGTTTTAAAGCAAGGAACAGACATATTATTTTTTTTTCTTTTGCAGACCTATTTTAATTGTGCATTTCAAATCTCAGTGCTGGAACCTCATGAAGAATAGTTTGGAAGAATGTGAGACCAAATCTAGAAAATAATTTAGGAAACCATTATAACAGGCTAAATTAAAGTTCTGGAAGGCAATGGCAGTAAATTTGGAAAGGAAGGACTGAATGAATAAATAGCAACCACAGAACTTTCTGATCAATTCCACAGGCAGAAAAGGGGAATGCAGAGAGGTTTCCCTAGGTCTAAGCTAGGTGACTACAGTATCTTGAAGCCATTAACCAGGATAAGAAGTCCTAGAGGAATAATTAAAATAAAGATGATGGATTTCATTCTGAAGAGGTTGAATCCAAGTGGAGACCCTCCTTGGCAGTTAGATGTATGAGTCTGAAGCTCAGAGAGCAGTCTGGACAAAAGAAATAGTTTGGAAGCCTGTGGTATATAGGCAGAAGCAGAAGCCCCGGAGGAAAATGGGCTATCCCCCAGGAGAATACACAGTGTGAAGTATACAGTGTGAGAAGAGAAGAGATTCTGTGTCTGAACTGTGAGGAATACCAACTTATAAGGGACATGAGAGCAAAAGAATTTCTCAAAAGGATGACTAAAAAGGAACTGGCAAAGTTAGAAAGATAATCAAGCAGAATGGTGTTACTTACTAAAATAAGGATGGGGAGCACCTGGGTGGCTCAGTCAGTTGAGTGCCTGACTCTTGATTTTGGCTCAGGTCATAATCCCAGGGTCGTGGGATGGAGCCCTACATCAGCCTCCGTGCTGAGCATGGAACCTGCTTGAGATTCTCTCTCTCCCTCTCACCCTCTGCCCCCTCCCATGCTCACTCTCTCCCTCTCTCCCTCTCTCTTATTTTCATTAATTAATTAATTAAAATAAGGATAGGACATTTAAAGCAGAGGGACTGGGGAGCCAGGGTAGCTCAGTCAGTTGAGCGTCTGACTTCTGCTCAGGTCGTGATCTCGTAGTACATGAGTTTGAGCTCCACGTCGGGCTCTGTACTGACAGCTCAGAGCCTGGAGCCTGCTTGGATTTCTGTGTCTCCCTCTCTCTCTGCTCTTCCCCTGCTTATGCTCTATCTCTCTCTCTTTAAAAAATATATAAACATTAAAACAATTTTTTGAAGAAGAAGGACAAAAGATGTTGAATGCCACATTTGAAAAAGACAAAGACAGGAAAATATCCATAGGAAGTCATTGCCAACCTTATGTGGAATAGTTGCCAAGGTAGGGGCAGAAGGCAGATTGCAGTGGATTGAAAAATGAATTAATATTTATGTTAACATTAGGAAAAGTTTCATTCTAGAAAGTTTAACCAGGAAAAAGCTTTGCCTTTAGTTTCATCATTATTTTTGTTAGTTTGAGCTAAAAATCATAATTTAATTTTTTGTCATTTGTTTAATGTTTATTTATTTTTGAGAGAGAGAGAGAGAGAGAGAGAGAGAGAGAGAGAGACAGAGTGCAAGGAGGAGAGGGGCAGAGAGAGAGGGAGACACAAAATCTGAAACAGGCTCCAGGCTCTGAGCTGTCAGTGCAGAGCTTGACGCAGGGCTTGAACTCATGTACCATAAGATCATGACCTGAGCCAAAGTTGGACACTTAACTGGCTGAGCCACCCAGGTGCCCCCCAAAAAGCATAATTTAAATAGCTTACCTGATACAATATAAAGACCACACACACACACACACACACACACACACACTTCTCTACTGTATAAAAATAATAGCACTTCCCTTAATGGTGTATCTACAGTCTTCCCTACATCTTTTTTTTTTTAAAGTAATCTTTACACCCAACATGAGGCTTGAACTTACAACCCTGTGATCAAGAGTCTCACATTCTACTGACTGAGCCAGCCAAGTGCCCCCTTCCCTATATCTTTATAAATAGGTATTATAAACTAGCATTTATTTTGTGGTCATAGTGGTGCCCTACAAATAAATGAATAAAAAATAAGTGAGATCATGGATTTTATGTAATACAGAAGCTAATAAATGTTTAACATACCTATGAGAGTTTTTTTTAACTAAGTAGTTATTATTTAGCTTAGATGAATACTGCAATATTAGTCTGATTCTTTTTTTCTTTGCATCTCTTTGAAGTTGGTGAGAAATCATTTTTTTTAGAAGACACATTTGGTAAGATCATTTAAATGCCCTTGTTCAACATTCTTAACTTAAAATCACAATATTTTCAGCAGCTCTGCAAATAAACAAGCCACTAGATCTAATGAAAAACAAAAGGTAGGTTTGTACAGTTAGAAATTTTTTTAAAAAACATGTGGTCAGATAATTCAGACAAAAGCAAGCATATTTAACATCCATTTCCTGCTAAACAACCAGGACTCAGTGCAGTGTTCCAGTTGACCTACCATCAGTCTTCACTCCAATTTTGTTTGGACTGTTCCCAGTGACAACTCTCAAGCATGGTTTGGTGCTTTAGTAACTATATTAAATGTAAGTGCAAACTGTGAAAACTAACAAGAACCCTCGTATAAATTCAAGATTTTAATGCTGTCTATGGGGATGGGGTGTGTAATCATATTTGGGAGGATGACTAACACTCGTCCACTCTAATATGGACAAGACTTTAAATAAACCAAAACGATGGGTTTTTTTTTAACCAATAAGCCCCATGGGTATGGCTGATATTATTCCTTGGTAGCCTCTCCTTTTTACAGGTGAAAAGGTTTACATCAGATTTCCTCTCATTATGACCTTTCAAATGTTGTCTGGACCAGCAACCCACTCTCTTTAAACAAATACCAACCAACCAGGAAACCATGAGGTTTTATTGTGCTATAAAATAGACCAGACATTTCCAAGCCTTCATAGGAATGAACCTGACTAAATCATTACTAAAAATAGTTTCAAAATAAACTGTAGGCTCCAAGTTTCTCTAACAATCAAAATTCCTTCATCCTTCATCAACCTCGTTCTCAAGCTCTTTACTCTGGCCACATATTCATAAGAACCAAGCGGTGGTAGAGGCAGGAAAAACTTCCCTTCTTCCCTTCTAGGTTCTTTGGCTGCCCAATAAGTAAGTTGATATAAGACAGATTAACAAGAGAAAACTAAATCTTGTACATAAAACAGCCCCATAAAAATATGAGATGCAAAAGACTGCCAGGTAACTGAAGCTTATACAACATCTTAAACTAAGGAAACCAAAGGAGAAGAAGGCAGTTCACAGGAAGGCAGAGGAGATGTTTAGAAAACAAAGGTTGCCTTGTTATGCAGATAAATGTATCAGGTAAAAAGGTGTCTCTGGTAGTACCTCTCTTCCTTTTCCAATGTAAATTTTGGCAGTTGAGGCAAAGGTAAAGAGTTTTTCCTGAAATCTCCTGGGTTTTGATTGTCTTTAGCTCCAAACAACCCTATGCCAAAGAGTATTTTGGGATGGCAAAAACTACTCCCATTTAGGATTCACTTCTATTCGATTACTGGGATATAAGAATTGAGAAAAATGTGAGCTTTGTTCCTTGAATACATTTGCATTTGTCAAAATTCTGTTTCCAGTTTTTCTATACACTACCAGACCCTAAATCATGAGCTACTTCTTCCAGTATATGGCGGGCATACAGTGAATTTTGCAAACAATTAAACCAGATCTGCTGAAAAAAGTAGATCACCACTGATTCCAAATATTTATTAATTTAAACCCTATTTCAATTCCCTCAAAGGAATACACGTTGTATGCGTGTATGTATGTTGCACATGTGTATGTGTTTGGGATGGAATCAGTTGTGTGAGAAGTAAAGGAGATGATTCATTTTCAGAAATACCAAATAAAAGCTGTATTGTCTAGTTAACAGTAGGTTTACAACCTATAGGAAATATGTACGAACCCCCCTCCTCAACAACGGAGTCCCAAACCTTTACACACTTAACCTACTGGTTGTTCTTCCCCTCTCCGTTTTGAGGGCTTATTTTTTGCAACAAGCATGCGCCAAGAACAAAGGGAGGAGGAACTGAAAGTTCCTCCTGAGGGAATGTACATTTGTTCCAATCAGACTACTTTTTGCCTTACATGGGCATAGGCGATGTCCGGGTAAGGCTGTGACCTCTGTAGTACTCAGCCAATGAGGAACAAGGGGAGGGACTTGCATGCTAGGAAATAAATTGTCTGCTGTAACTGCCCTGAGTGTGCCTGTCCATCAGACACCTGCTCTTGCAAGAACATTGGTTAAAGCCTCACTTGTGCTCTGAGTCTCCACATCCCTCCTTTGATTGGGTCGGTGGGCTTGTTTCTCATGGTTGTCAACAGCCAGTGGGGAACACAACATATGCAAATAATTATAATGCAAAATGGAATACCCAAAGAGATAGCCAGATTGTAATGGGGATCAAGAAACATGACATGAGATAGGTGGGATTTAAAGCCCGCCTTAAGGGGCCTGGGTGTCCCAGTCAGTTAAACATCCAACTATTGACTTTGGCTCAGGCCGTAATCTCACAGTTTGTGAGTTTGAGCCCCATGTCAGGCTCAGCCCAGACAATGTGGAGACTGATTGGAATTTTCTCTCTGTCTCTTCCCCGCCTCTCAAAATAAATAAATAAATAAATAAACTTAAAAAAGAAAAGTCCACCTTAAAGGTTGTGTAGGATTAGAGATGAGAGAGGAGACAATAAAAGATGAAAGGAAAGGTAAAAGAAAAAAGAGGCATTGCAAGGAAGAAAAAAGTGAAAAAAGTTTCCATGGACCACTATGTATCAGAACATAAAGTTGAAGAATGGTAAAAATGTCTAAATTATGAAGCATCCTCTAATCCTCTATCTCTATTCCTCACAACAATATGAAGGTAGTAATAATATTCATTTTACATATAGGTAAATTGAGGCATGGGGAAATGAAGTATTTTGACAAAGATTCCACATCTAGTAATTGATAGAACAAGGATTCAAATCCAGGCAGTGTGACTCCAAACTTCTATGTGCTTCCCATTGTATGGGTAATTATTACACTTTGGTACCCAAAAATCACCTAAACAACTTTTACCCAGTTGGTAAAAATGCAGATTGTTGAACCTCAACAGTTCTGATTTAGTAAATCCAAGATGGAACTGAGGAATCTGCATTTCTACCAAACACCTCAAATGATCCTGGGGCAGAGGTCCAGGAGCCACACTATCCTGAGGTATACCACAGCAGTATTGAGCAGGACCTAGAATGGCCTTGAACATATTTAAATGATTAGTGTTATGGACTGAACCGTGCCCTCCCCCTGCCAAAAAAATTCACATGATGAGGCCCTAACTCCCAATGCAACTGTATTTGGAGATGGGGCCTTTAAAAAGTTAAGGTTAAGCAAGGTCATAAGGGTGGGGCCCTGATCCTTCCGGACTAGTGTCCTAGTAAGAAGGAAGAGACACCTGGGGTGTGCCTGCATAGAGAAAAGGCCATGTAGGGACACAGCAAGAAGATAGCCATTTGCAACCCAAGGAAAGGGGCCTCAAGAGAAACAAACCCTGCCAGTACCTTGATCTTGGACTTCCAGTCTCCAGAACTGTGAAAGCATAAATTTCTGTTGTTTAAGCCACCGGGTGTGTAGTATTTTGTTACTGTAGCCCTAGTAGACCAGTACAATGAGTTAAATTAACTTCCTGTTTCTCTTAAACTACGTGTATCTGTCACATATCAGACACTGTGCCAAAGAAGATCTTTAATTATCATCACTCTCATAAAAGCTCACTTCTATATGGCATTTTATGATTTACAAAGCCTTTTCACATGCTCTGTTACACTTGAACTTTGCAACGAGCTCTGAGGTAGGCAAGACTCAATAAGGCAAACAGCACTTACCTGGGGTTTCTTATGAGATGTAAGGCTGAGTTCAGGTCTCAAAACCCAAATCTTAAGCTGTTTTTGCTATACCACACACACACACACATGCACACACACACACACACACACACACACACACGTGTGCATCATAAAGTATGGTTATTATGTAAAAGACCCACGTGCACAAATATCTTTCCTTAGCTCTAGGAAGTAAGTAGCTTTACCCTTATTTTCTAGTTAAGTAAGCTATGGTTTCAAGAATTCAAGAGAACATTAGTAGCAAACATTAGTAGCAAAGATGAGCTCAAAATACTGTACAGATTCCTAGTGACTAGTTCTCTTCTTTTTTTTAGGTTTATTTATTTGTTTTGAGAGAGAAAGAGAGCATGAGCTGGGGAGAGCAGAGACAGAGGAAGACAGAGAATTCGAAGCAGGTTCTGCACTGTTAGCACAGAGCCCCAGTACAGGGCTCGAATTCAAACCCTGAGATCATGACCTGAAACATGAGCTGAATGAAATCAGACACTTAACTGACTGAGCCATCCAGGCGCCCCGTGACTAGTTCTCTTCTTTTATTTTTTAATTTTTTTAATGTTTATTTATTTTTGAGAGAGAGAGAGACAGAGTGCAAGCTGGGAAGGGGCAGAGAGAGAGGGAGACACAGAATCTAAAGCAGGCTCCAGGGTCTGAGCTGTCAGTGCAGAGCCCAATGTGGGGTTAGAGCCCAATGTGGGGTTGGAACCCACAAATCGTGAGATCATGACCTGAGCCAAAGTCAGGGGCTTAACTGACTGAGCTACCCAGGTGCCCCTGACTAGTTCTCTTCTTAAACAATTGACTAGGCCATAGTCAATGGGAGTAGTTCTCCCATTTATATGAACTAAGATTATGCCTTTGGTCCTTTAGGAATAGTTTTGCTCCAGATCCCAAGTGACTAAGTCTGCAGAATGCTAGACTATACAATGGGCTATAGCTTGAGTAATAAGGGAAACTGTAAAGGAGGGGGGGGGGGCGGTGGTATGAAAGAGCAGTTAAAGATAGAGGAAGTGATTCCTTTACTTTCATTTTCTTTCCTTTTGCTAGCACTTCCTTTTTTTCAGTTAGCAAAATAATAAAGAAATTGCAGATTGGTATTTGCAGACAACAATATCAACACTGTATGAGCAACTTCTAGAGATCCAGTATAGGAAGGTAGATTCTAAGTCTGTCTTCTTCATGCCCTACATTTGCCTGTTAGATAAGGTCTCGGTTCCCCAGCTGCGCTATGTTAGTTTGTATCCTCTGAGAAGCAGATGCCAAAATGGAATTAGACATGCAAGGGATTTTGAGGAGAACATGCCTGTGAAGGATACAGGAGAAAAAGCCAGAGAGCCTTCAGAGCATGACGCAAGTCTGACATCAGTGAAAGAGAGCAGGAAGGAAAGAGGATTAGGTAGAAAGACCTTTACACTACGGCACAGTTCTGAGTTTCAACCAGGCCAATATGGAGGCCTTGAGCCAAAGTCACCTGTTAGAGGAGCCCATTTCTCCCAGAGATGGGCTTCCATGAGCACCCCTGCCACACTATCATTGGCTAAAAGAAGCCCGAGGGAAGTGTTAGCTCAGTGCAAAAACAAGGGTGGATCCAGAGGGCGGGATTAGGTTCAACAGTCCAGTTTGCTTCCCACGACACTTTGAGTGGCACATTTTTGTGGTTGCTACAGTCCACCCCAAGCTATGGACAAATCCACTTCTCTATGCAGAGTTAGGGAACAGATACTCCATGATTCCCATGAGTCTTTCTTCCTGAGAGAAAACTTAGAAAAAGGAAGTTGGTGAAAGGAATCGGAGCCCCCGTTGCTGCAGTTGTTCTTGGGGCTACAACTGGTACTCATCCTCCACCTCCACGGGATTCTCAATTCCATCACCCTCAGCTACCACTTAGGCAAGCCTAGGTAGCTTACTTCACGGGGTGACCCACGCCTTCATTTCTCTTTTTTTAATTAATTAATTTATTTTTAAGTTTATTTTTTTGAGAGAGACAGTGAGCAGAGGAGGAACAGAGAGGGAGAGAGAGAATCTCAAGCAAGCTCTGCAGTGTCAGTGCAGAGCCCAATGTGGGGCTTGAGCTCATGAACCATGAGATCATGACCCGAGCCAAAATTAAGAGTCAGATGCTCAACCAGCTGAGCCACCCAGGCATCCCTATTGCTTTTTTTTTTAAATATTTATTTATTTTTGGGAGAGTGCAAGCAGGGCAGGGGCAGAGAGAGGGAACAAAGGATTGTAAGTGGGCTCTGCATTGACAGGCTGGCAGCAGCGAGCCTGACGTGGGGCTCAAACTCACGAACCACGAGATGGTGACCTGAGCTAAAGTCAGATGCTCAACCGACTAAGCCACTCAGATGCCTCCAAACCTTCATTTCTGATGAAACTCAGCTCTAGGCAATTGTACCCTGTTCAAGTCAGTGTTGCTGCCCATGTCCATTCATAGCTACAGTGGATCAAGGGAGTACCAGGAGGCTTCTAAGTAGGTCACCTGCGTTCCAAACATTTTCTTATCCCCGTTGTGTAAAAGCAGCACTATCTTCTCCTGATGATCAGAGTTGATTACCCCTGCCAAGATAAGAAGGTCCTCTTCTCACCTGTTGGTCTTGGACGCAAGGAGTCCAAAGTACCCAGGGTGTATCCATAGCATATGGTCCAATGAGATATTTACTCTATCCCCTGACAATAGCACATCCCTTTTGGGCACAAGAACTGACAGAATTGCAGGTACAGGAAGCACAAAATCTCCCAGTGAATTTTGGGAATGATGGTAAGTGGTGCCATTATGGATTCTACCCCCTTGGTGTCCATTGTGTTCTTCCTACTGGGGACCACACAGAGGTCTCTGATGTAGCCCAGATCCCATTTCAGCCACTGCAGTTGCAACAACACCCCTCCTCTAGCTCATACCGATAGTTATATGGGCAAGGAGGAGAGGGTTCTCATATAACCAGTGAGGAAGGAGGAAAAGCCTGAGGAAAGATGGCACTTCATCCTTCCAGGGTGCTGCTTCTGAGCTGGCGTTGCAGCTGTGCCTTTAGAAGCATCCTGATAGATGCTTCAAAATGATGCGGGATATGATATGGCATGACATGATATAATATATGATGATATAATATGATATGATATGATATGATATGATAGTGCATCCCCATGAATCCAATCCTACATCTCCTTCACAACAAAGTGGATCACCTGTTCAGATGTTTTATTGTGTGGGATTCTACACCCGTGGATCAGGCATTCTGCAAGTCCCTGGGATTGTGGTGCTGACTGATGCACTGCAATTAGGAAAGACAAGACTGGACCCAGCATTTGTATCCATCCCCGTAAAGACAAACTACTAGTTCTTGTAGTTGGCTTTCTACCAGTTAACCAGTTGGTCTCATCAAGAAATAATTATATTGGTCTCTGTTGCTCATAGGCTGGACATTCAGCAGCAGCAGAAGCTAGATCAGCTTTGGGAATGGGATGTCCACACTATTGAATTCATGCATAGCAGGTCTCTGCCACCTTGGCAACTTTGTCCATGTGCCATCATAGCTGTTCCATGGTGGCCAATGACAAAGCCTGGTCTACTGATCTAGTTATTATATTTACTTGGCTATTTACAGTAACTGTTCCAAGGTAGATGCTTTCTATTAGGCTATAATGTGTGATACAAACTCTTCATGTTCATCGACATGCCTCTATCTTCTTGTCTCCAATTTTTTAATTTTTTTCTCTCCAGGCCACTTCCCACATCTGTATATACTGGGCCAGTTTTCACCACACAAAACATAGATGTTCACAGCTCCACCCTTTGGGAATATTTTCCCTCCCTGCTGTTTCTACCAATGTAGCTATAATGCAGCCGTGGCCCATTTTCAGCTTGTGCTCACATGTTGAACACACCTATGTATAAATCAGGCTTTGGCTTTTCCTTCTCCTTCAGTTGGTCTTACAGGAACCTTATATGGCCATAGGAGCAAGCTGAGGAAGGGTAGAGCTGCAGCTGTTGTGAGCCACATGCAGGTCTGAGCTACTTACCACTTGAGTAGTTTCCTGTGTCCTCTGTTCTGCTTGGGCTCAATCCCACAAGTATCATTTCCATATTACCACGGACTGCTGCTGGATCTATCTGACTTTATAACTTGACATATTTAACAAAACCTAGTTCATAATGGGCAGCTCTGGACCCATGGTCACTTGGTGCCCCATGAAGCATTCTGCCTCTCCTAGTCCCAATAACTCACCAAGCACTATTTCCCAAAAGGCATATAATTTTATGTTACAAATGGAATCCCAGAAGCCTGCATTATTATGGTCCCAAAAGGCTTGCCATAAGACACTGTATCTTTTCCCACCACAGACACTTCTAACACCTTAAGATCTGCTGGATTTTATGGCCCAAGTAATGGGGCTATTCGTACTGTAGAATGGACCTCCCCACACAGACCTGCAGCTTTCCGTGTCACTAGGTATATGCATCATTTGTAAATTTGGAATGTGTTGTGTCTAGAACCCAAAAAGCCCTACCAGGAATGATTTTTTCTTCTTTTTGGTAGCAAATGCAAGATACAACAATTCTCTTTTACTTGAAGATGGTATCTTGTCATGCTTCTGACTACCAGAACCCTAAAAACTTCACTGAAGTGTCAGATCCCTGAATATCCATAAAATTATCTCCAACCTTCTGGAACACTGTGTCTTACCGATCCCTTTAGCATACTAGTCACTTCTTGCTCATCCTAAACAATTAACATGATGCCATCAATGTAATGCCTCAGTGGGATATTCTGTGGGATATCCAGGCAGTCCAGATTTCTTTTTTTTTTTTTTCATAAGTCCAGATTTCTTCAGAGTATCTCTTCAGAGGGTAGGAGAATTAATGTAGCCCGAAGGCAAAAGCTTAAATGAATATTGTCGCCTATCCTACAGCATTACGAACAGTCTCTGAATCTTTCTTATAACTGGAATAGAAAAGAATGTGTTTGCCATATAGATGCACATACCATGAGCCTGAAGCCTTATTAATATGCTCTATCAATTACACAATGCCCAGCAAGTCAGATGCAATTAGGGCTATTAATTGCTTGACCCTGAACTCCTAAAAGGCAGAGTGGGTACCCAACCTTTTTTGTTCGTTTGTTTCTATCTAGAGCAACTAGGACAGTACCTAGAACAGACATTCTATAAGTAATTTATAAATGAATTAATACATTGGGGATGAAATTCAAGAATATGGCTACTTAAATTGACTTAGATAAACTGACCTTAATTCATAGGGTTATCATGAGGACTAAATGGTTCCCCACCAAATGTAAGGCATTGACGACAGTGCCTAGCACCTAAAAAGTAGCCAGTATATCTTATTAATTTTATTTTACACATCATAGAGAACTATCAGATGATAGAGATGTGACATTAGGCTAACTCCTGGCTCAGGCAGTAGAGTATGTGACTCTTGATCTCAGCCCACGTTCAAGGCCCACGTTGGGTGTAGAGTCTATTTAAATTTTTTTAAGTTTACTTATTTTCAGAGAGAGAAAAAATGCATGAGCAGGGGAGGGGCAGAGAGAGAGAGAGGGAGAGAGAGATAATCCCAAGCAGGCTCCACACCAGCAGCCACAGAGCCCAACAAATGGCTTGACCTCAGAACTCATGAACCTGAGCCGAAACCAAGAGTTGGATGCTTAACCAACTGAGCCACTAAGGTGCCTCTATTTTTTTTTTTTTGATAGGTTAGTGTAAGAGCCAGTACAAGAAAATGTCAAAGTATACCAGAACACACACACGCACACACACATACACACACACGCACACACCTAGTCTTCATTAGGAGAAATACTTTTCTTGCATATTACTGTGATTGAGACAACTTAAAACTATTACCCTCTGGCATTAGCTTAGAAGTCAAATTTAAAATGATTTTAATGATTATCAGGAAACTGCCAAGTCTCATTACACTTTCCCAACAATTGTCACAGTGAGAGCTGTGACATAATTCCAGGTTCTCTAAGAAGAGATCCACACTTGCTACTTCTAAGAAAGCTAGGAAAAGGGTACCAGACAAAACCTGAACAGGACTTCTTTCTCCTACAAAGAAAGCTTGGCCACTATGACAAGTCTCCAGTACCTGCTCTCAGTTATCAATATACCATCCCACAACCAGGCTCGGATGACCTTGAAACTTAGGAAGTTGTTTTGTTTTTTGATTGCCAGTATCTCTGTTGTTACACAGCCTTCCAGAACAGAATCACCAGACCGAATGTATTCTGCCAGTGAGTCAGTGGCTTGTTAGCACTTTTGGCCTCCAGATGGTTTGAGACAAAGGCTAGACTAAGGGTAACTCCCAAGTGTAACCAGTGGAAAGTCTCTTTTGCTGAGGGACTCTAGTCTACTGGGCTAGGGGCCAGGACATGGGTTTCTTTCGCAACCTCCCAGCACTGCTGTGGCCTTTTCTATTACCCTTGTAAGTCGAGTCACCTGAGAGGCCAGGAGTTACACTGGCTGTACAGTCTGAACGGTGAAGGTTGGAAGTAAATCCTGATGGACCAATAGCTTGGATCTGTTTCATGAATAAACAGAGGAGTTCAGACGTGGGTCAATATTAGTTATAGAGGAAATCCTACTGGTTTTATTCTTTCTTCTGTTACAGTTACATTTATCAAAGAACTCAAGTAGAGCTTTTTGCTGTGTTATAATGCTAAAAACACCATTTAAAACACACACACACACACACACACACACACACCCTAACCAAGAATGTTTGTAAACAAATAGGATATCATTGTCGTTTTTACTATTAGGTACATGAGAATTAAAAGTATTTTCCCAATATTCTTCACTTATAAAACTTAAAATGTCCTTATTTATGAAAGGGAAATACTCATCTGGGTTCTGATGCCTTGTAGTAACCTTATCATAATTATTAAGATAAAGATAAGTAAGTGATTCCTATTAAAACCCTTTAGTTCTGCTTATTTGGCACAAATTTTGCTCCCAGTGCTCATTGCTCAAATACTAGAAATTACATGTAACAAGATTTGAGTAATCTAGCATTTAAACTTCTTGTGTACCAGTACAATGATTTCTAACCTCTTTGAAGTTGTGACAACTTATCTTGTTTGAGAGATTTCACAACTATCCTTCCTGTTCTGCTGTTTCCCACACCCTCAAGAAAAAAAATATGAATCTATTATATGGAATTTTTTTAAAAAAACACTTAGATACATTTAAATTAATCTTACTTTGTTTCAGGGTTTTATTTTGTTGTTTATTTCTTTTTTTTAATAGTTTATTTATTTATTTTTGAGAGAGACAGAGAAAGTGTGAGCAGGCTAGGGGTAGAGAGAGAGGGAGAATTCCAAGCAGGCTCCCTGCAGTCAGTGCAGAGCCTGACACAGGGCACGAACTCATGAACGTGTGAGATCATGACCTGAGCTGAAATCAAGAGTCAGATGCTTATCCAAATGAGCCACCCAAGCACCCCTGGTGTTGATTTCTTAATGTATAATTTCCTCTTTGAAGACTGAGAGTCCCTAAAGCTTGGGCTGGAATGAAGCTCTTCTCTTGCTGTATTCTTTTAGCTGTTTATATAGATGTATACTACAGTATTTGAACATCATATTTTTGTTGATTATTTTTTTAATGTTTGTTTTTGAGAAAGAGAGAGCATGAACGGAGGAGGGGCAGAGAGAGAGGCAGACCGAGGATGCACAGCAGGCTCCACGCTGGCAGCAGTGAGCCTGATGAGGGGCTTGAACTCACTAACTTCGAGATCATGACCTGAGCCAAAGGTGGACACTCAACCAACTGAGCCCCCCCAGGTGTCCCTTTGTTGATTAATTTTAAATCTCTCTTCCAGGCTTAAATGCAAGGACCATGTCATTTTCACTTTTTTCCAGAATTTCTAGCACAGTACTTAATACAGAGGAAGAAGATTCAATGGATGTTAGTTGAATGAATTAATGAATGAATGATCAGTGGCCTTGACGCAGAAAAACACCCAGAATGTCAAAAATCCAAAACAGAGGATCATTATTCTGGTAGTTTAAACATGGACCATGTTGGGGCGCCTGGTGGCTCAGTCGGTTAAGCGTCCGACTTCGGCTTAGGTCACGATCTCACGGTCCGTGAGTTCGAGCCCCGCGTCGGGCTCTGGGCTGATGGCTCAGAGCCTGGAGCCTGCTTCCGATTCTGTGTCTCCCTCTCTCTCTGCCCCTCCCCCGTTCATGCTCTGTCTCTGTCTCAAAAATAAATAAAAACGTTAAAAAAAATTTTTTTTTAAAAATAAACATGGACCATGCAAGACCCTCTGTTCAAGAACTCAAATCCACTTAAGAGAATGGATGTGAAACCCTTTGTAAACTGTGAAATCCTACATGAATGTGTGTAAATATCACTGTTACTTATTACTCAGCAGCCCTCAGGGAATAGTTTCTGAATTTGTGAATCAACAGTCTGTGAAAACAACAATGAGTTTCACTCATTGGAATAGGAGGACCATGGAGGGGTTAGTAAATGAAGCAAGTTGACAAGAAGTTGTCTCATAATGCAGTGGGAGTCCATTTTTGGAAAACTGGGTCTTGTTGAAGTCTTTCTCGATTATTCATTTCTGTGACTTGGTTTATAAATGACCATTTCTTTACATGCTTAGGACTTGGATAATTCCACATAGCATTCCCAGAAATATGTGTTACCAGGTACAAAATACACAGGCTTGATTGGTCAAGGAAAATGTTACATTTGGATAACTCTGTTGAGATGCTAAAATAACTGACGCATTTTGAAGTGACCATTGGTAGTAAGCTTCAGTGGTTCTTGAAGATGCAATAAAAATATCAAGGCAATTTGACAAGCTACTATGGTTCAAGTAGATGTTAGTGGTAGCCAAAGTTCACAATTGTGTCAATGAAGCTGGATTCCATTAAGTCAATCAGTAACCAAGGAAATAGTTAATTGAGATACGATCACAAACCAGAAAAACAGGATAAATTAAAGAAGTAAGAGGAATAATCACATTTCTCGATAGTCACATGCTATCAGACAGCAGAATCTGATGTCTGGAAGATAAAGCAGGCAGATTTTAAAAATGGAAAATGAGACCATGGGCCAGGGCATAATTCCATAAAAGCGGTCAAATGAGAATCTTTCTGAAAAGCAGATAATGTCCTCACAGAAGGGAATTGCCTAAAAACATGTAGAACATAGCTCCTATGCTACAAGAATAATCTGCCCAAGGTCACACAGGTAAGTTGTAAAGTGGGTTTTCAAAACCAGGTTGAATGACACCGAAGGCCTTATCTTCTTTCTGCTAGACAGGGATAACCAAGATATGTGTCAAGACACGACTCTGTTGTTCCTTACCATCTTTTCTGATTCCAGGTTCAGAAAAGTCATGAATAGCAGCACTGGTAAGTAGGAAGTTTTCAACTTGTCTGGCTCACCTGTTAAGACTTTATATTTAAAAAAAGGGGGAGGGGTGCCTGGGTGCTCAGTCGTTTAAGTGTCCAACTTTAGCTCAGATCATGATCTCATGGTTTGTGGGTTCGAGCCCCACGTCGGGCTCTGTGTTGAGGGCTCAGAGCCTGGAGCCTGCTTCAGATTCTGTCTTCCTCTCTCTCTCTGCCTTCCCCTGCTCATGCTCTGTCTCTCTCTGTCTTAAAAATAAATAAACATTAAAAAAAAAAAAGCCAGGAATTAAAGAAGTTGAGAGTGAACTCAAACTAAGGCACTGAAGTCTAAAGAAGCTAATCCCATTTCTGAGCTAACAACTAATCCTAGGGTGTATTAAATTCTTACTTCTGTATTTTCTGGGGGTTAGAGAAAAGTATCTCTTTATTCATTCTTCTGTTTAATGAGCTATTAATGAGGGTGTACCATGTGCTAAGCACTGGAGATCCAGATATTAATAGAAAAGATTTCTGCCATTAAGCAGTGCATAGGTGAGGGACACTTGGGTGGCTCAGTCAGTTAAGTTTCTGAGTTCAGCTCAGGTCACAGTCTCATGGCTCATGGGTCCGAACCCCTCATCAGGCTCTGTGCTGACAGTGCAGAGACCACTTTGGATTCTCTGTCTCCCTCTCTCTCTGCCCCTCGTCCTCTCCCTCTCTCCCTCTCAAAAATAAACATTAAAACAAAAGTGCATAGGCAAGGAAGGAAGTGGCTGGTAGAGACAGACACGTAAATGATTACGGTACAATGTGCATGGATATTAAGAACTAAAAAGGTAATAAAAAGTAATAAATATAGGGACATTGCATTGAGGGAAAATACCTCTTCCCAATTCCTGATGTTTCCTTCCTGGTGGAGGGGGATCCACTAATATAACACCACAAACCTTCCTCCACCCCTCAACTCTTTTCTCCCAGGAAAGA
The DNA here is from genome assembly GCF_016509475.1 of Prionailurus bengalensis. Lineage (NCBI taxonomy): Eukaryota > Metazoa > Chordata > Mammalia > Carnivora > Felidae > Prionailurus > Prionailurus bengalensis. The sequence goes on along the minus strand of NC_057346.1, from coordinate 71,288,378 downwards.
ATTTACCGGATCGATGAGCATGAAAAAAAAGTGGGCTTGCATAGGCAAGTCCCCCATTTATTGTCTTTCTCTCTCTTTCTCCTCACAGGCAAGCTGCCTGCAAAGAAGCCTGCTCTTCCTTGTCTGAGTTTTCCAGAGACAGGCCCCATGCGGGGAAGCCTGCAGAAGACCGGCACTGTCTGCAACCAGGCGCTCGTTATTAGAAATCCTTCTGTTCGTGGATGCAAATCACATTCTCCAACATTAGTTTTATCCAAAATAAACGTTTATCTTAAGAGGCAATATTGCATAGTGGTTAGACACTGGAGCCAAACTGGTTAATACCCCAGATTAGCCACTTAATACAGCCATGTGACTTTGGGCAAAGTTATTCAACTTCCCTGTGCTTCCATTTCTCCACCCACAAATTGGGACTAAGAGCCCTCTGCCCCTCCTCATAGAGTTGGAGCCACCATACTCACAGACTTGGCCTGAAGACTGAGGTCATACATACAAAGCACTTAAAACAGTGCCTATGACAAAATCAGTGCTCTGGAAGTTTGAGCTATCATTACTATTATCATTATTATTTTTTTACTCTATCTGTCCTAATCTTTATTTCTCAATTTGTTGAAAACTTAGGCAGAAAGGAGAAATGCTATATAGGGGTTCTCCAACTCTCACTTCTAACAGCTATGAAAGTTCTTAGAGTCATTGCCCTTTTGTTTATACTTTTTGGTCTTCTTACTAGATGAGGTCTAGAAGACTCTACAAGTGAATCCCAAATGTCAGACCAAGGATCTCTGATTTTAGCTCAAGTTGGTATTGAGGTTGACACAGCTAATCAGTTGGTCCAGAGTGTTTAGTCCTTGCTTTCTGATTTTCCTTTTAATTATTATCTCCCTTTTCAACGAGATTGACTCCTTGGGTTCAGGCAGGCAGGCAGTTCCTTACCTGATTCTCAAAGATAACTCCCATGTCCCCCAGGTTTTCTGCACATTCTGGGGATTCCTCCTTTCTCTGGCCTCTGCATGTTCTACCCTGGTCTTTGCAAAGCCCTCGTAAGAAATGAAGGTTCCTTTCTACCAAGTCACACGGACTCTTTCCCTGAATTCAGACCTTTTCTAAGGAGTTTAATGGGAGAAATGGACAGATAGGCAAAAATATTAGAATGCAATGTGTTAGGAACAGTGATAGAGCTATCTAAATGGTACCACAGGAGTGCACAAATCAGAACAGGCAACAGATGGCATACCTAAAAGGAGTGAATAAAGGAAGTTTAATGAAGGACTTTATTTACTGAGTTAGGGACAATTAAGTATTAGCATTGAGAAAAGGCCCCCACACCTAGGCCTGAAGAGGCCAAGGAATGGAGCTATTACCAAAACCCAGAAAGAAAGCTTGAGCTGCAAGAAGATCTACCCAACAGGAACTCTTCCAGTAGCTCCTGCCAGTCCAAGGCCCAGAAGAAGGGAATTAGGGAAATATTACTATAATCTCACTCTCTTCTGCCCTCTGAACTTCTTCCAGGGCCTCCCATTATTCAAATCCACCAAAAAGTCAGAGGGCAAGAAAATCAGGTTATGTTGTCCAAAGAGGTGAGCCTCCAATGGCACAGGGCAGGTAAACAATGGTGGACAGGGAATCTAGAGGGGCAAACAAAGAATAGCCCAGCACGGAGAGTAGAGGTATTGATATTTCCAGGGGATTTCAAAGATGACCTTTTATTTAAAAAAAATTTTTTTTTCAACGTTTATTTATTTTTGGGACAGAGAGAGACAGAGCATGAACGGGGGAGGGGCAGAGAGAGAGGGAGACACAGAATCGGAAACAGGCTCCAGGCTCCGAGCCGTCAGCCCAGAGCCCGACGGGGGGCTTGAACTCACGGACCGCGAGATCGTGACCTGGCTGAAGTCGGCCACTTAACCGACTGCGCCACCCAGGCGCCCCAAAGATGACCTTTTAAAGAGGTAATATTTGAGCTATCTTCTGAATGGTAAGTAGGGGTTTACCTAGTGGAGACATGAGTAATGACGTTCTGGGCAAAGGGCATATTCAATAGCTCATAGGTATAAAAAGAGCATGCATGGAATATTTAGCCAAGTGGTCCCATTTGGCAGAAGTACGCAATACTTGTGGAGAAATGGGCCTGAAAAGAAAATCTAGGACCAGACTAGAAAAGTTCTTAATTCTGTGTTAAGATGATTCGACTCATTCCTATAGTCAAGGAGAATCCACTGAACACTTTCAAAGAGAGTGTCATGAACATATTTAAGTTAGAAAAAGATAACTTTAGGGGCGCCTGGGTGGCGCAGTCGGTTAAGCGTCCGACTTCAGCCAGGTCACGATCTCACAGTTTGTGAGTTCGAGCCCCGCGTCGGGCTCTGGGCTGATGGCTCAGAGCCTGGAGCCTGTTTCCGATTCTGTGTCTCCCTCTCTCTCTGCCCCTTGCCCGTTCATGCTCTGTCTCTCTCTGTCCCAAAAATAAATAAACGTTGAAAAAAAAAATTAAAAAAAAAAAAAAGAAAAAGATAACTTTAATGGCAGTAGAGAGGATAGACTAGAGTATGGAGAGACCAGAAGCAGAAAGATCCTTTGGTCGTCTTTCTAACAGTCCAGGCAAGATAAAGGTGAGTGGCTCTAAAGCAGTGGCACTGATGATGAAGTGAAAATTCTAGACCTATTCTGAAGATAAAATGAACAGAACTTGATGACCTGAGAACTATGATGGGTGCCAGCAAAGACAGGCTCTAGATTTTTTTTAATGTTTATTTTATTTTTGAGACAGAAAGAGAGAGAGAGAGAGACAGAGAGCATAAGCAGGGAAGGGGCAGAGAGAGAGAGAGAGGGAGACAGAATCTGAAGCGGGATCCAGGCTCCCAGATGTCTGCACAGAGTCCATCGTGGGGCTTGAACTCATGAACTGTGAGGTCATCACCTGAGCCGAAGTTAGGCGCTTAACTGACTGAGCCACCCAGCCACCCCAGGCTCTAGATTTCTAGTTTGAAAAACCAGGTAGATGGTGGTACTACTAAGTATGAGAGAGAATTCAAGAAAACTGGACAACATAGAGTTCAGCTTTATATATACTGAGTCCACAGTGCCTGTAGAGCACTAATGGGGAAATGTCTGGTTGGCAAAGGATAATAGATGGCCAGGACTCTGGAGAGAGACTAGAAGCCAGAGATACACTTTAAGGAACAATTTTATATTTTGTAGCCTATGTCAGATATACCCACCAGATTTTGTTCAACCTCTGTAACTAACAAAGGAAAAAATGTGACTCATTGTATAATGAAATAAACCACAATGAGAGTCAAATAATCCATTGCTGATGCTCCTTGCCATGAGGAGGGTTTTTCATTTGTTCATTAGTAAAAGAAACTTGTAACTCAGAACTGCATGGTCGTTTAGGAGTGTTCTTAAATTTTTTTTTAAGTTTATTTATTTTTGACAGAGAGAGAGAGAGTGAGCATGAGCTAAGGAGGGGTAGAGAGAGAGGGAGACACAGAATCCGAAGCAGGCTCCAGGCTCTCAGCCGTCAGCACAGAGCCTGACGCAGGGCTCGAACTCAGGAGCCATGAGATCATGACCTGGGCCGAAGTCAGATGCTTAACCGACTGACCCACCCAGATGCCCCAGGAGTGTTCTTTAAAAACAAACAACCAAGCACCCTAAGTTTTGAAAAAACTGAGTGCTACTTGCTCCTTAAATTGAAGCTCATTTATTTTGTAAATAAACTCCAAGTTTCCCGTAGCAGCTTCATTTTATTATTTAAACTCATATCTCAGTGACATGCGAATATTCTTCAACTGAGGTATTTGGTAATACCCTGTCCAAAAAAGTGCTATCCCTGGTAGTAGGTACATAATAAATATTTACTGGATGAATGGATGGTAGACAGATGGATAAATGAAAACAACAGATTAAAGTAGTGGTGATTTTGTTAGGAGTTTGATATACATATATAAGTATATAAAAAATATGATCAAGGGAGAATTAGAAACTGCCTGGTTTTGCTGCATCAGTGGAAGAAAGCCAGAATTAGACAACTTCCAGTTTCTTCCTTATGCCCAGTTGCCTCAAATATCTTAAGAACCGAAATACTTTTCTTCCATTTTTTTTTTGGCTATGTTAAATGATCATAAATACAGGATCTCACAGCTTTACTTCTTTTGTATCGTTCTCAGCATAATTACTTACAAATATTAGACACAGTTCTAATTATCTGAAATCAATGGAAGTCTGCCATTAATAGCACAAAAAGTCAATTGATTTAGACTGCACATTTATACAGGATCAGTAGGTGTCTTACTACACCTATTGAAAATTGTAAAACTCTTGACTAGACTTTATTTTGTTAAAACGCTCTTTTTCACAATTTTATTCAAAATAGCTTTAGAAAAAAACATTCTGCTTTGGTGGTTGACCTTCTTGTGAAATGTGAAATGAGTCATTAATATACTGGGTAACCATGTCCCCTTTCTACCTCTATCTTAAAGTAGTTTCTTTGTCTTCAGTGGGTACCTTTTATCACTCTTCCTCCCATCCCATGTAACAAGGAGAAAGATTTCTTTCCAACTGCTGCTCCTCTAAAGAATGAAGTGCAGGGGCGCCTGGGTGGCGCAGTCGGTTAAGCGTCCGACTTCAGCCAGGTCACGATCTTGCGGTCCGTGGGTTCGAGCCCCGCGTCGGGCTCTGGGCTGATGGCTCAGAGCCTGGAGCCTGTTTCTGATTCTGTGTCTCCCTCTCTCTCTGCCCCTCCCCCGTTCATGCTCTGTCTCTCTCTGTCCCAAAAATAAATAAAAGTTGAAAAAAAAATTAAAAAAAAAAATAAAATAAAGAATGAAGTGCAGATACATGCAATCTAAAGAAGACTGGACCTCAAGTTCAGTCATGATACAGCCCAGGCTCCCAGAGATCATGTGATCTCTCGGTAAACAGAGCCTACCTCCAGATGAGTGAGTTAAAGGTAACAGGAAAATTCTGAAATACTGCAGATGCTTGACAAACTTAACCTTTCACTGTCTTAAAAATACATGTATTTTATTTATGTCTCTCTCCTAAAGGGTACAGTCCATGTCCTTGTCATCGATGTATTTTTCTCAGCACATAACACAGTTATCAGTTGCCAGTAGAGTGAATTAAGAAATTGTCCCATATATAATTTCTCCTTCTTTCTAATTTTTTGTATTATCCAAGTTTCCTTTAATGAATAAAAATTGTGTACATAGGGGCACCTGGGTGGCTCAGTCAGTTGAGCGTCTGACTTCGGCTCAGGTCATGATCTCATGGCTCGTGAGTTCAAGCCCAGTGTCGGGCTATGTTCTGAGAGCTTGGAGCCTGGAGCCTCCTTTGGATTCTGTGTCTCCCTCTCTCTCTGCGCCTCCCCCACTCACACTCTGTCTCTCTCTCTCTCTCTCAAAAATAAATGAACATTTTAAAAAATCTTAAAAAATTGTGTATATAATAAAAATAAAGTCCAGGGGTGCCAGGCTGGCTCAGTTGGCTGGGCATCCAACTCTTGATTTCGGCTCAGGTCGTGTTCTCACAGTTCACAGGATCAAGTCCAACATTGAGCTCCCTGCTGACAGCCTGCTTGGATTCTCTCTCTGCTCCTAAGTAAATAGACAAATAAATAAATAAATAGGACTCATGGGAACAATATACCAAGTTCTTACTTGTTAAAAAAATTTAAAGTCCAATATTTTGTTTGTTTTTAATGTGAATATTTTTATATAGATCTTGATATTGTACATATATGTATATACATAGTCATGACTGAAAGAAAGCAAGAAAATAGCTTCAAGTCTGTTTGAATCAGTACATAATACAATTTCAACATCTTATATTAATTTGTTAATTACAATACAGAAAATTTAAATACTGAATGTGTGTGTTATTCTAAAAGATGGTTAGCAAAAACTGAGATGACTGTTTTGGCTGTTTTCTTATGACACAACTGGGTGAAAAGCAGAACTATGCAGAAGTTTCATAATAAAACTCCAAACCACATTAGACTTGTCTACTGTCAGGTTTTGTTACATTCTCCCTAACTCAACCTAGACTCCCTGAGGTTGGCAAACAGGGCAAAGTTTGAGTCAAAATCATACCCTTTCTTTGAGCTTTAGGGATGCACTTAGAATTCTGTGAAAAACCAAAAGAAACAGCAGCTTCCTCCAGATGTGACAAGTCTGTCACTTTCAGTGTTTATTCAAATTTGAAACCCAGCCCAACAAATAAAGACAGTTGCCTGGGAGGGAAAGGAGGAGAAGGGCAAAAGAGTCCAAAAGTCCTATTCCATTCAGAAAGAGGCGTTGATGTGGTAAGATTCCCTAGGAGGGGGCACAAGTTAGTAAGAAGAAGGGGCAACAAGGCAGGGAGGAAGGGGAGGGAGGGAGAGAAGAGGGTGGGAGGAAGGAAAGGGAAGGAGGGAGAGAGGGAAGAACCAATGAGGAGAGTGTATCATAACCAAAGATTAGTATTAATCCAATTCTATGGTCTTGAGATCCAAGGAAAAGAAATTCACCACTGACCTCATCATGTTTGTTTGTCTGGAGGCTGTTTCCATGTCTGAAGTAGGTTGTATTCATAGACGATCATTAAAAGGACACTTCCAAATATAGACTTTTACCCTTAAAAAAAATCTGAGAAAAAAAAAAATCCAACATTATAGAATTTGCTTGATTGCCCTACTCCTGTAAATAACAAACTGGAAATAATTTTCATCTTAGTTTTTCAACTCCTTTTCGATTTATAATAGCCAACATTTGAGTACTAATCTCTTTTCAGTCACTGTGCTAAGTATTTCACATAACTTTATGGGGAAACACTTACACCCCACTCCTGATATTTCCTTCCATACAGACTACATTTCTTTCCATGAGCATATGGTAGTCCCCGCGATCTGCAGAGGATATGTTCCAAGACCCCCAGCAGATACCTGAAACCGTGGAAAGTACTGAGCCTTATATGTAACTGTGTTTTTTCCTGTACATACACATCCATGAAAAAGTTTAACTTATTAATTAGGCACAGTGAACTAGAACAATTATAGCAATATACTGTAATAAAAGTTATATGAATGTGTTCTCTCTTTCAAAATCTCTTATTCTCCTGTATTCCCCCTTCTTCTTGTGGTAATGTCTGATGCTAAAATGCCTCCGTGATAAGATGAACTGAGGTGAATGACATAAGTGCAATGACCACTGACCTTCTGACAAGACGTCAGAAGGAGGGTCATCTGCTTCCAGATTGCAGTTGGTCTCAGGTAACTGAAACCACAGACAGCAAAACCATGGATGAGGAAGAACTACTGTAATCTTCCTGGTCTAGGCACTTACTACTTCCCAGGAGAGGAGAAGAAACTTTGATGAGTTTGGGATGAGGGCACATGACAAAGATCAAATATAACCAGTTTTCACTTCCCTTTCACCATTCTCTTTCAGAGAGTTCAGCCTGCAAAAAGCACGTGTTCTTGTCTGCTCTGGAAAGAGCCAGGAGCAGAGTGGTAAAGGTCCTTCCTCTGCATGGCTGAGAAAAGACCATGGTAAGTCAAGTCCAGGCCTGGATTGGATATTGACTTATTAAAAGACTATCTCCTGGGCATAGTATGCAGCTTGGAAAAGAGAATTTCTTTGCCTTTGGGAAATACAAAATGTATAGATTTCATATATCTCTCTATGAAAGACCCCAAAAAAGGGGCGCCTGGGTGACTCAGTCAGTTAAGCATCCAACTTCGGCCTAGGTCGTGATCTCATGGTTCGTGAGTTCGAGCCCTGCGTCCAGCTCTTTGCTGACAGCTTGGAGCCTGGAGCCTGCTTCGGATTCTGTGTCTCCCTCTCTCTCTCTGCCCCTCCCCCACTCATGCTCAGTGTCTCTCCCTCTCTCTCTCAAAAATAAATAGCCATTTAAAAAAATTTAAAAAGAAGAAGAAGAAGAAGAAGAAGGAAGACCCCACAAAGCAAAAACCTAGGGGTATGTGTAAGAAAAATGCATGTCTGGGCCAGGAAACAAAATGAGAGACAAAAAAAAATGTTTGTGTAACAAAGCAAAAGAAGGAAGACTGTTCAAATCTAGCAAATGGTACTAGCTTTCCTATAAGTAGAAAAAGAAGGGGATCAAGCTAAAAAAACAAGTTGAAATGTTATAAACTCAGATGACTCTTGCTGAAAAATAGCAGTGGAACAGGGCAAGGAAATATAACACCAGAGGCCTAATCTCTTGCTGTAGAAAAAGATGTAGCTGAAAGAAATGCTACTCAAAGCTTGTGACGTTCAAAGTGAAAGACAAGGTCTTAAGTAGTATGTAGCACATGGAATAGAACCTCACCAGGCCCACAGGGGCACACATTTCAAAAGCAGCATTAATTCAGGTCTCTACTGAAAGGGATTATCCTGTTGAGATAACTTTGGGTGGCAGAGGGGAGTCATCCACAGGAGGTAGGTGTCTTAGCTGTGGCAAGAAGTAAAAGCAGTAATCCCTGTGGCTCAGGATTCAAATGCTGTTCATCAGACTTCATGGAGGCCATGTAAGTAGACAAAGTCCCACTCTTCAGCATGGCATGTTGGAAACATGAGACTCAGTGGGAAAAGTGAAATGAAGAGATTTTATGTGCATTAGGAAGGGAAGGACCAGCACATTAAGTAAAACCCACACTACTCAGATCCCCTGCTGCAGGAGCATAATGGCTTTTGATCCATCATCATGTTCATACGAAGGCCTGTCTGCTCACTGGTCCTAGCCAATGACTGAGGATGGCTGGGGTAACAAAGCAGGCCCATTTCAGTGAGGCGTAGCCATTTCAGTGAGGTAGAACTCCCCCAACAAGAAACTTTGGCTCAAGGATTCCCCATAAACCAGGTTTAACTTTTCTAGGAACTACACTATAGTCTACGAGTCTTCCTATCCAGGTGTAGGAAAAAATCCTTTCCTTCTCTTCTTGCACAGGGGTCAGACCAGCACTGTGGTTTGAGAGCTTTTCTCACCTTCTACCCCCTCTCCCAGTAAATCTCTTACATGTTTGGTCCTTTCTTGGACTCTGCTTCTTAGTGGACCAATGTAATCCAATGTGTGCAGTTGACCCTTGAACAACACAGGTTTGAACTGTGAGCGTCCACTTAAAGTCATATTTTTTTTGATAAATACAGAACAGTGCTGTGAATGTATTTTCTTTTCCTTATGATTTTCCTAATCTTTTCTTTTCTCTACCTTACTTTATTGTAAGAATACAGTAAGTAGGGGCGCCTGGGTGGCGCAGTCGGTTAAGCGTCCGACTTCAGCCAGGTCACGATCTCGTGGTCCCTGAGTTCGAGCCCCGCGTCGGGCTCTGGGCTGATGGCTCGGAGCCTGGAGCCTGTTTCAGATTCTGTGTCTCCCTCTCTCTCTACCCCTCCCCCGTTCATGCTCTGTCTCTCTCTGTCCCAAAAATAAATAAAAAACGTTGAAAAAAAAATTAAAAAAAAAAAGAATACAGTAAGTAATACAGATAATATACAAACCTGTTAACCGACTGTTTATGTTATCTGCAAGGTCAACAGTAGCCTATTAGTAGCTGGGTTTCTCAAGAGTCGAAAGTTATACATGGATTTTTGATTGTGTGTTGGAGGGGGTCAGCATCCTGAACCTCTGCATTGTTCAAGGGTCAACCGTAATTGGACAACTTGGCTGGACATAGGCTGGGAAATAAAATAGGAAATTTATTTTCAGCCTTGGGCACAATGTTGCCTCTGAGTTAATTTAGTTAGTGTACTCATCTGGCCTATTTCAGAGCATTCTGAATGCAGAAGCAACATTATTCACCTGCACTATATCAGGAGCATGATTAGTGTTGGAGGAACAGCCTTATGAAAGTGAGAACAGGATGATCCTGATAGTCTGCTGATCTCTTCCCCATGAGGAGATAGACACAGCCTGGTTGAATACAGGCTAACTGGTCTAGCCCTATGGATTAAGAGAACAAAAGTCTAGGAAATTTTCCCCCATGCCAATGTTTATAGAAGGAGCTTCACTAATGTAATACTCCTGTCAACTCTCTGACAACCCCTCTCAATACTCCCACAGGGAAAGAGGAGTGACTTCTCATCTTAATGAGTTAGAAAAAAGAATTTTAACGGGTGCCTGGGTGGCTTGGTCGGTTAAGCATCCGACTTTGGCTCAGGTCATGATCTCACGGTTCATGGGTTCGAGCCCCATGTTGGGCTCTGTGCTGACAGCTCAGAGCCTGGAGCCTGGTTTGGATTCTGTGTCTCCCTTTCTCTCTGGTCCTCCCCCACTCATGCTCTGTCTTTCTCTCAAAAATAAATAAATATTTTTTAAAAATTTACAAAGAAGCATTTTAAAATGCTTATCTCAGCTCATCTTATCTTATCTTATCTTACCCCAGGATCCACAAAGAGCATTCATTCTATCCTGCTTCTCCACTCCGTACATTTTACAGAGGCAGGCTCTTGCTTGGAGAGATGAGCAGTTTTAGTGCTACTCAGTGTATGACCGTGTTTCTACATCAGGATGCCTATTGGTACCATACATCTAGGCCACATCTTCAATTTGAATCTTTACCAGTTGAGCAGGTGATACTTTGATCACCATCTATTTTCTCCTTTTCTGTCTCACAATTAGTCCTAAACTCTCATGGGGGGAAAAGTTCTATTATTCTCTTTTTACCTAAGAAGAAACTGAAATATGGTAAGCCAAGCAACTCTCCCAAGATCATACAGTTAACAAGTGGTGGAATTAATTTTTTTTTCTTTTTAATGTTTTTATTTATTTTTGAGACAGAGCATGAACAGGAGAGGGGCAGAGAGAGAGGGAGACACAGAATCTGAAGCAGGCTCCAGGCTCTGAGCTGTCAGCACAGAGCCTGACACAGGGCTTGAACTCACCGACTGTGAGATCATGACCTGAGCTGAAGTCGGATGCCCAACGGACTGAGCCACCCAGGTGTCCCAACAAGTGGTGGAATTAGAATTCAAGAAGAAACTGAGTGCTTCCATGCTTTTTATATAGTCATTTCTTATTATAATTCTATTTTCATAAGGAAAGCTTTTGACACACACAAATTAGAAACATCCAGCTGGTGAATACGTTAGTAGTGTTCATAAAGTTTGGTTCTGTAGTCTTGCATTTATTTATCTTGGATTTCTTTTAAACTTTTAAATGGTCACATTTGAAATCTGTCACCAAATGTCTTGACAAACACTTCAAAAGAGGTGATTTAAAGGAAAACAACTTCTAACTATCTTAGTCTCTCATGTGTACCTCTAGGACATGACAAGGAGTGGCCCAAAATTGTGTTTGTCCCAATATTTCCATCTTTGTGTTGGGGACCTGGAAAGGCTTGAATCTAGATATTTGAAATGGCCTGAACATAATAGTCAAAGAAGTAGAATTAACATGATTAAGTACACATCACAAAAATCAGGTAGAATTTATCAAACTTGCAAATCTACTCCACACCTTCTAGGAAGGGAATTCATTCCCTGAGCAAACATCTATTGAGCATCATGTTTCTAGATACTAGTGACCCTCAGATGAATGAGACCCTGACACTGTCTTTGGACATCGTATAACCCACTTTTTATATGCATAAATTGGGATTCTCAAACATTTGCTGATTAGTAAAGTTTTCATAATGGTATCTTTAGCAATTGATCCTATTTTGTCTGGGCTGTATTATTATCTGTAAAGCATTGTTGGTGTATGCAATGATTTGAATATTTTGTTTGAACCTAGTTTACAAAAGTGAGTGGAAGGCAGAAAAATAAAAATGCTAATACTTATGGCTGAGTAATGAAAGATGGAAATTATTAGGGATGCTAAAAGCAGCAAATATGTGGCCTCAGTTACATTTCTATTGGACTTAGGCTGGTCGACTATTTAGTTACAAGTGCAAGAAACAAATATGCTCAAAATGCATAGATGTAGCAACAGAAAAAATAGATCCATAAAATTATGAATTGGAAAACAGCATCAAAAATGCCCCAGGAATCCAAAGGCAAAAAGAAGCTTAGTTCCATAGCTTTGTGAAGACTGATACATACAGCTCGTGGCTTGATTCCTCTATGAGGGGGAGGAAAGAGGCTGATGCTTAACTTTCTCTTGAGAAAGTCAGCATACTATGTCATGTTTTATTCCCTGCAAAATCCCCCGAAAAGAGCACCCTTTGCAAGCCCTTTCTAGCACTAAAATACATTTCTTCTGATTATTTTTTTATTAATTTTTTTAACGTTTATTTATTTATTTATTTATTTATAAAAAAAATTTTTTTTTTCAACGTTTATTTATTTTTGGGACAGAGAGAGACAGAGCATGAACGGGGGAGGGGCAGAGAGAGAGGGAGACACAGAATTGGAAACAGGCTCCAGGCTCTGAGCCATCAGCCCAGAGCCCGACGCGGGGCTCGAACTCCCGGACCGCGAGATCGTGACCTGGCTGAAGTCGGACGCTTAACCGACTGCGCCACCCAGGCGCCCTGTTTATTTATTTTTGAGACAGAGAGAGACAGAGCATGAACAGGGGAGGGGCAAAGAGAGAGGGAGACATAGAATCTGAAACAGGCTCCAGGCTCTGAGCCGTCGGCACAGAGCCTGATGCGGGGCTCGAACCCACGGACCGTGAGATCATGACCTGAGCCGAAGTCGGACGCTTAACTGACCAAGCCACCCAGGCGCCCCTCTTCTGACTATTAAATGTCCTTTCCAATAAGCGGAGAGAAACAAAATTTGAAGCAAGACATTACTTTAGAAAATTCATTTTTGGGGCACCTGGGTGGCGCAGTTGGTTAAGCATCCGACTTCAGCCAGGTCACGATCTCACTGTCCGTGAGTTCGAGCCCCGCGTCGGGCTCTGGGCTGATGGCTCAGAGCCTGGAGCCTGTTTCCGATTCTGTGTCTCCCTCTCTCTCTGCCCCTTGCCCGTTCATGCTCTGTCTCTCTCTGCCCCAAAAATAAATAAACGTTGAAAAAAAAAAAAAAGAAAATTCATTTTTGTGTATATTTGGTATTTAATTTATGCATGAAATACTCACTATGGTATTAGAACATTTTCAGTTTCATATAACAGAAAAATAAGTATGGCAAAACACTATGGCAGGTACTTTGAATCAACACAGTCAAAAACAAGTTTCCCTTTTCTTCACACTGCCCATCCTGAGGAGCTAGTCCTTCTCTTGAGAGAAGGCCAGACCAGGACTCTTCTAGATAATAAAAGTCTTCCGTGGGGGCACCTGGCTGGCTCAATCTGTAGAGCATGCGACTCTTGATCTCGGGGTTGTAAGTTCGAGCCCCATGTTGTGTGTAGAGGTTACTTAAAAAAAAAAACCTTAAAAAAAAAAGTCTCCCAATTATATCTAGTCATCTGAATAGTCCTATTTTGTTAATCAAAATGTTCCGTAATTTAAATGTAATAGTTTGAAGTTCAAATTCCATTTAAAGTTAAAGTTTCTCCCCTTGACAAAGTGCTTGCAGTGAAAGAGAGGTCTTAGCGTCATCTCTGTTCCCCTACTTGATGCTTCCCCTCCTCCGTCCCCACTTGCCCCCAGGCTGCCTCTGGATCCTCCAATATTAAAACAGAGAGAGGAATAAGAACTGAAGGGTAGGAAATGTCTTACCTGACTGGCACCAAGGTACTTTGGCATTGGTTTCCTCTGGCTGTGGCAAATGTTTAAAGCTGTCTTTTTCTGGTGGATGTTCAAAGCTGACTATTCTTCTTGTGGGTGGTTTCATGGGTACTTTGGAGGCTCCCACATTGAACTGCCTGTACTGTGGGTGAAACATTTACCTCCCGCTGGTCACTTCTATTTCCTCCCACAGCAGTGGGAATCAGGTGAACCAGCCCTTTGTTGGGGTCACTTCATCTTTTTGAGTAGGACTCTTGAGTGAAATTTGAAATGGCTCCAGGTTGGCTGTCTTCTGCTGAGCCCACATCTAATCCACAAGAAACACTATCTTTGTCTCTGCTTTCAGCGTAAAGGCAACTGGCACTCAGTGCAAGCTGGGTTCTGTCTTTCTCTTTTTCTCTGTACTTTAGCTCCATCGCCACAGCTCTTGTCGTGCCTATCCAAGTTCATTTATTTAAATTTCATTACCACTTCGTCCACTGTATCACCAAGAGTCGTTTTTAGTACCTGTCCAAATATGGCTTCTCCAGGACTATCAGCATGATTTCCATTCTTTCTTACAAAAAAAGGGGTCAAATTATAAGCATTTTTGAGATTATAAACTTATATGATAATTATTATTTTATATGTTATTATTATATATATAAACAAGTTTCTGTAACTATCATTCTTTCATTCCTCTAAAAGGAGCTGGAAAGCCTGGCACAGAGCTCTCTGCTAATGAATGAACACATCAAGCCAAGGAAGAGAATACAAAACACAGTCCACTCTTAGCTCTTAAACAAATGTCCCAGAGAGGTGATGATGATAGGACAACTTTCCTTGCTACTTCCAATAGCTTGATGATAGCCCAGCCTTTTCACTGCCCCCGGCAGCTTTGCCCACGTGCTCAGTTCTGGAAAACCATCTCCATTATAGTAATGGAGATTGCCTCTTCAACCAAAGTTTAGTGGTTCATGGGTTTCTCCATCCTGCTGGATCCCCTTCCACTAATGGGAGGAATCTGAGAGATTCCTGAGCTTGAGATAGGACCCATATACCTATTTGTGCTATGCTTGGTGTGAAGCATGAAACCGTGCATATATGGTGAGGAACCAGTTCTCTATACTGAGAGTGAAAGGCTTTGCCAAATTTTAGGTGGAAGTGAAAGGTGGGGACTGGTGGCAGGTCAGAGTGGGGGTCAGTCTCATTATTTTTTTCTGACTACAAGCTCTTCACAGGATTTTCTCATGTGTGAAGTTACTGGGCACACACTTTGAAAGGTCTCACTTAGTCATGGTTATGTGCACAGATATTGGGAGTTCGAACTTGGATTTTAATCTTCATTCTCCCACAAACTAAAAGTGTTGCCTTGGACAAGCTACCAGAGCAAATTCATGGGATGAGGGATAGAAGTGCTCACTTTCACTTTTTTTGAAAAAAATTTTAAAAAATGTTTTATTTACTTTTGAGAGAGAGAGGCAGAGTATGAGCAGGGGAGGGACAGAGAGAGAGGGAGACACAGAATCCAAAGAAGGCTCCAGGCTCTGAGCTGTCAGCACAGAGCCCGATGTGGGGCTCAAACTCATGAACTGTGAGATCGTGACCTGAGCTGAAGTCGGACGCTTAACCAACTGAGCCACCCAAGTGCCCCTACTTACTTTCATTTCTTAAAACATCTGAAAATCTGTTGAAAACAGAGTCTGGAGCCCATGGCTATCTTATCTTATGTAGACAGGATTATCTGGCCAGGGAGAACCCCCTACTCTATTTTTATGGAGTTGCCATGCCCCTAGAGTTACCAACAACTCAAGATGAGTCTTCCAGAAAGGAGACTGAATCAGTAATCAAAAAACTCCCAACAAACAAAACTCCAGGACCAGATGGCTTCACAGGCAAATTCTACCAACCATTTAAAGAACAGTTAATACCTATTCTTCTCAAACTATTCCAAAAAATAGAAGAGGAAGGAAAACTTCCAAATTCATTCTATGAGGTCAATATTACCCTGATACCAAAACCCAAAAAGACACCACCAAAAAAGAGAACTACAGGTTAGTATTTTTGATAAACATAGATGCAAAAATTCTCAACAAAATACTGGCAAACAGAATCCAAGAGTAGATTAAACAAATCACTCACCATGATCAAGCAGGATTTACTTCCTGCATGCAAGGGTGGTTCAGTATTCATAAATTAATCAATGTGATACATTGCATCAATAAGAGAAAGGATAGGGGCACCTGGGTGGTTCAGTCAGTTAAGCATCTGGCTCTTGATTTTGGCTCAGGTCATGATCTCATAGTTCATGAGATTAAGCCCCCTCGTCAGGCTCTGAGCACACAGAGCCTGCTTGGGATTCTCTCTTTCCCTCTCTCTCTGCCCCTCCCCCTCCACACTCTATCTTTCTCAAAATGAATAAATAGCCTTTTTTAAAAAAGAGGAAAAGGATAGGGGCGCCTGGGTGGCTCAGTTGGTTGGGCGTCTGACTTCAGCTCAGGTCACGGTCTCGCAGTCTGTCAGTTCGAGCCCCACGTCGGGCTCTGGGCTGATGGCTCAGAGCGTGGAGCCTGCTTCCCATTCTGTGTCTCCCTCTCTCTCTGCCCCTCCCCCATTCATGCTTTGTCTCTCTCTGTCCCAAAAATAAATAAACATTAAAAAAAAAAAACAAAAACTTTAAAAAAAAAGAGGAAAAGGATAAAAAAAATCATATGATAATTTTAGTAGATGCAGATAAAGCATTTGACAAAGCAAAACATCCATTCATGATAAAAGCCTTCAACAAAGTAGGTTTAGAGGGAACATACCTCAACATAATAAAGGCCATATATGAAAAACCCACAGTGAACGTCATACTCAATGGGAAAAAAACTGAGAGCTTTCTCCCTAAAGTCAGGAACAAGACAAAGACATCTATTCTCACCACTTATTATTTAACATAGTGCTGGAAGTCTTCACCACAGCAATCAGACAACAAAAAGAAATGAAAGGCATTCAAATCGGCAAGGAAGAAGTAAAATTTTCATTATTTGCAGATGACATGATACTCTGTGTAGAAACCCCTAAAGACTCCACTAAAAAACTACTAGAACTGGTAAATGAATTCAGTAAAATTGCAGGATACAAAATCAATGTGCAGAAATCTGTTGCATTTCTTTTTTTAAAATGTTTATCTTTTTAAACCTTTTTATCCTTTTATACTTAAAAAAATTTTTTTAAATAATTTAATCCAAATTGGTCAGCATATAGTGCAACAATGATTTCAGGAGTAGATTCCTTAGTGCCCCTTACCCATTTAGCCTATCCCCCCTCCCACAACCCCTCCAGTAACCCTCAGTTTGTTCTCCATATTTATGAGTCTCTTCCGTTTTGTCCCCCTCCCTGTTTTTAGAATATTTTTGTTTCCCTTCCTTTATGTTCATCTGTTTGTCTCTTAAAATCCTCATATAAGTGAAGTCATATGATATTTGTCTTTCTCCGACTGACTAATTTTACTTAGCATAATACCCTCCAGTTCCATCCACGTAGTTGCAAATGGCAAGATTTCATTC